>NC_053027.1:48165240-48294315 GCF_003073215.2 Triticum urartu | reverse complement strand
AAGCTTCTCTTAAATTAATTATTCCTTTGGTATAAGTTCATGTTATATCTGGGATCTGGCCTTTTGCAATCGTGGTTCCGACCATGTTCTCCTTTAAATACCATTTCGCGTGCAAGTTTAAGCGCTTGTCTTCTGTAGAGCAATACCCCAGTCCAACCTCTACTCTGATTTGTCATCGAGTATTACCCCCTATGGTATCTCGAGATTATCACGGAACTGCATAACTTCTTATGAGTTCTTCTTCAAATATTATTTGACTTTCGCTGCATCATCATTTGACTTGATGTCATCGCCGACCGATTACATCTTCATGAAATCTCTTGACAAATGTGTCATGGTCATCATCAACATTCTGAGCTCTTCCAAGATATATATTGAATTCTTGATGAGTAATACCATCCTCACCCCTCAATGGTTTGTGTTATCACCGACCACTTTATTGCCTTCCGTTCAACACAAACTTATTCGTGTTTTGTGTTATACCTTGAGGTCCTTGCTATCCAGCATTTGTTCTTCTTTACCTTAGAATATCACCACCTTTTATGTCAAGAATGTCGTGGTAATTTTACCACCTCTTGAGAATTCTTGATATAGTAATATCTCTCTCCTTTTGCATTCATTTCTTGGTCTCTGTGTTGTTTCTAACCGGAATACCGACAAATGGTCTGTGATGTGTAAATTCTAAACTTCTAGCAACCCTATTGCTTTGAAGTTATTGGTCTATAGTTTCATTCTAAGTCTATTGCTTATTGAATCATCATTCGAACATTGATCGTGCTACCTAGTCCAGATTCCTGGGTGCACCCTTCTATCATTGTTCAGTTGTGTATGTTTCCCTCGAGCATACATCATTATATCATTTGATCCGACAAATGATATTTCCTTGTTCACATAATTGTGGAAATCAATCCTTTGGAAATCTCGATGATTTTTTGCTGAGCCTATCAGCCACCTCCTCATCCTCTCCTTGGTTTACTGATGAACTCTTGTTTCAGAGCTCACTTCCATAGTGCATTTCCCGAGAATCTTACAATGTCATCTCGACAATTTGTGTTGCACCTTTCTTCTTAGGCATCCTGAGTCTGAGTTATCCTGACACCAATCAAATCTGAATCTCGGTCAAATATGATGGTTGGAACATATTTCCAAGAGTTACAACAATGGTTATTATGTGACCCGGTAAGGTGATGTCGTGCCTAGCACACTTGGCCGAAGGCCCTATTGTTATAACTTCCTTTTTAGCAAGGTTATCCATGCTTCCATGAGGAAATTGTGAGACTTATTCTATAAGTTTTTCCTGATGGATCCTTTGTGTATCCAAGGTCTGACCTTAGCTTGAAGATCTTGTCAATGCTATCTCGAAACATGTATGTGGTACTCCGAACTTCAAAAGGAACATTTGAAGCACCTTGCTGCATTTTCTTCATCAATTATCCTAACACCGTTGTATGGGTAATATCATGAAAGTTCTCTCCCCCCCTTTCCTAAAGGGTTTTCTACATTTTATCCCGTCATGGATATCATGCCCTATTTGCCCTTGGGAAGGATATACCCCTGAAATATGTGTTTAAACACATTTTCTTTTCCATTGTTCTGTTTAATCTGATAATCACATTTTCCTTTCCATTGTTTGGTTTAACCTTTCTTGTGATCTATATGATCCAAGCAAAAATATTCTCCTACTTATGTAAACACCTTGGTGTACAATTCTGTTAGCATGACCCTGTTACTATTGTCGATGACATTTCGGTAGCCACCGATGGACGAGAACTTTGCCTATTGGTCTGCCTCGTCCAACAAGCGGGAAAATGGTTCTCTTCGTCCCTCGCCCTTGGTACCAACGTTGTTGCCAACATAACCGACAGGCTACCCTCTAACATGTATTTCTATCATGACCGTGTAATGAAGGAAATATGCCCTAGAGGCAATAATAAAGTTATTATTTATTTCCTTATATCATGATAAAAGTTTATTATTCATGCTAGAATTGTATTAACCAGAAACATAATACATGTGTGAATACATAAACAAACAGAGTGTCACTAGTATGCCTCTACTTGACTAGCTCGTTAATCAAAGATGGTTATGTTTCCTAACCCTGGACAAAGAGTTGTTATTTGATTAACGGGATCACATCATTAGTTGAATGATCTGATTAACATGACCCATTCCATTAGCTTAGCACCCGATCGTTTAGTATGTTGCTATTGCTTTCTTCATGACTTATACATGTTCCTATGACTATGAGATTATACAACTCCCGTTTGCCAGAGGAACACTTTGTGTGCTACCAAACGTCACAACGTAACTGGGTGATTATAAAGGAGCTCTATAGGTGTCTCCAAAGGTACATGTTGGGTTGGCGTATTTTGAGATTAGGATTTGTCACTCTGATTGTCGGAGAGGTATCTCTGGGCCCTCTCGGTAATGCACATCACTTAAGCCTTGCAAGCATTGCAACTAATGAGTTAGTAGCGGGATGATGTATTACAGAACGAGTAAAGAGACTTGCCGGTAACGAGATTGAACTAGGTATAGGATACCGACGATCGAATCTCGGGCAAGTAACATACCGATGACAAAGGGAACAACGTATGTTGTTATGCAGTCTGACCGATAAAAGATCTTCGTAGAATATGTAGGAACCAATATGGGCATCCAGGTTCCGCTATTGGTTATTGACCGGAGACGTGTCTCGGTCATGTCTACATTGTTCTCGAACCCGTAGGGTCCGCACGCTTAAGGTTACGATGATAGTTATATTATGAGTTTATGCATTTTGATGTACCGAAGGTTGTTCGGAGTCCCGGATGTGATCACGGACATGACGAGGAGTCTCGAATTGGTCGAGACATAAAGATTGATATATTGGAAGCCTATGTTTGGATATCGGAAGTGTTCCGGGTGAAATCAGGATTTTACCGGAGTACCGGGAGGTATATGGGCCTTAGTGGGCCTTAGTGGAAGAGAGGAGAGGTGTCCATAGATGGGCCGCGCGCCCCTCCCCCCCTTGGTCCTAATAGGACAAGGAGAGGGGGCCGGCCCCCCTTCCTCCTCTCTCTCCTCTTTTCCCCCCTCCGCGAATCCTATTCCAACTAGGAAAGGGGGGAGTCCTACTCCCGGAGGGAGTAGGACTCCTCCTGGCGCGCCTCCTCCTGGTCGGCCAGCCCCCCCCCCCTTTTGAGCCTTTATATACGGAGGCAGGGGCACCCCCTAGAGACACAAGTTGATCCACGTGAGCATATCCTTAGCCGTGTGCGGTGCCCCCTTCCACCATAGTCCTCGATAATATTGTAGCGGTGCTTAGGCGAAGCCCTGCGACGGTAGAATATCAAGATCGTCACCACACCGTCGTGCTGACGAAACTCTTCCCCGACACTTTGCTGGATCGGAGTCCGGGGATCGTCATCGAGCTGAACGTGTGCTGGAACTCGGAGGTGCCGTAGTTTCGGTGCTTGATCGGTCGGGCCGTGGAGACGTACGACTACATCAACCAAGTTAACGCTTCCGTTGTCGATCTACAAGGGTACGTAGATCACACTCTCCCCCTCTCGTTGCTATGCATCACCATGATCTTGCGTGTGCGTAGGATATTTTTTGAAATTACTACGTTCCCCAACAGTGGCATCCGAGCCTAGGTTTTATATGTTGATGTTATATGCACGAGTAGAACACAAGTGAGTTGTGGGCGATATAAGTCATACTACTTACCAGCATGTCATACTTTGGTTCGGCGGTATTGTTGGACGAAGCGGCCCGGACCGACATTACGCGTACGCTTAAGCGAGACCGGTTCTCCCGACGTGCTTTGCACATAGGTGGCTTGCGGGTGACAGTTTCTCCAACTTTACTTGAACCGAGTGTGGCTACGCCTGGTCTTGTGAAGGTTAAAACAGCACCAACTTGACAAACTATCGTTGTGGTTTTGATGCGTAGGTAAGATTGGTTCTTGCTTAAGCCCGTAGCAGCCACGTAAAACATGCAACAACAAAGTAGAGGACGTCTAACTTGTTTTTGCAGGGCATGTTGTGATGTGATATGGTCAAGACATGATGCTAAATTTTATTGCATGAGATGATCATGTTTTGTAACCGAGTTATCGGCAACTGGCAGGAGCCATATGGTTGTCGCTTTATTGTATGCAATGCAATCGCGCTGTAATGCTTTACTTTATCACTAAGCGGTAGCGATAGTCGTGGAAGCATAAGATTGGCGAGACGACAACGATGCTACGATGGAGATCAAGGTGTCGCGCCGGTGATGATGGTGATCATGACGGTGCTTCGGAGATGGAGATCACAAGCACAAGATGATGATGGCCATATCATATCACTTATATGTTGGGGAACGTAGTAATTTCA
This sequence comes from Triticum urartu, assembly GCF_003073215.2. NCBI lineage: Eukaryota > Viridiplantae > Streptophyta > Magnoliopsida > Poales > Poaceae > Triticum > Triticum urartu. The sequence goes on along the minus strand of NC_053027.1, from coordinate 48,289,954 downwards.
AAAAATTTCCTACGCACACTCAAGATCATGTGATGCATAGCAACGAGAGGGGAGAGTGTTGTCTACGTACCAACGCAGACCGACTGCAGAAGCGATCACACAACGTAGAGGAAGTAGTCGTACGTCTTCACGATCCAACCGATCAAGCACAGAAACTACGGCACCTCCGAGTTCGAGCACACGTTCAGCTCGATGACGATCCCCGGACTCCGATCCAGCAAAGTGTCGGGGAAGAGTTCCGTCAGCACGACGGCGTGGTGACGATCTTGATGAACTACAGCAGCAGGGCTTCGCCTAAACTCCGCTACAATATTATCGAGGAATATGGTGGCAGGGGGCACCGCACACGGCTAAGGAATAGATCACGTGGATCAACTTGTGTGTCTAGAGGTGCCCCCTGCCTCCGTATATAAAGGAGCCAAGGGGGAGGGCTGGCCGGCCAAGGAGGGGAGGCGCAGGAGAGTCCTACTCCCTCTGGGAGTAGGATTCCTCCCCCCAATCCTAGTCCAACTAGGATTCCTCGGAGGGGAAGGGAGAGAGGGGGGCCGGCCACCTTCTCCTAGTCCTAATAGGACTAGGGGAGGGGGAAGTGGCGCAGCCACCTTGGGCTGCCCCTTTCTCCTTTCCACTAAGGCCCATGAAGGCCCATATGGTTCCCGGGGGGTTCCGGTAACCCTCCCGGTACTCCGGTAAAATCCCGATTTCACCCGGAACACTTCCGATGTCCAAACATAGGCTTCCAATATATCAATCAATCTTTACGTCTCGACCATTTCGAGACTCCTCGTCATGTCCGTGATCACATCCGGGACTCCGAACAACCTTCGGTACATCAAAATGCATAAACTCATAATATAACTGTCATCGTAACCTTAAGCGTGCAGACCCTACGGGTTCGAGAACAATGTAGACATGACCGAGACATGTCTCCGGTCAATAACCAATAGCGGGACCTAGATGCCCATATTGGCTCCTACATATTCTACGAAGATCTTTATCGGTCAGACCGCATAACAACATACATTGTTCCCTTTGTCATCGGTATGTTACTTGCCCAAGATTCGATCGTCGGTATCCAATACCTAGTTCAATCTCGTTACCGGCAAGTCTCTTTACTCGTTCCGTAATACATCATCTCACAACTAACATATTAGTTGCAGTGCTTGCAAGGCTTATGTGATGTGCATTACCGAGAGGGCCCAGAGATACCTCTCCGACAATCGGAGTGACAAATCCTAATCTCGAAATACGCCAACCCAACATCTACCATTGGAGACACCTGTAGTACTCCTTTATAATCACCCAGTTACGTTGTGACGTTTGGTAGTACCCAAAGTGTTCCTCCGGTAAACGTGAGTTGCATAATCTCATAGTCATAGGAACATGTACAAGTCATGAAGAAAGCAATAGCAACATACTAAACGATCGGGTGCTAAGCTAATGGAATGGGTCATGTCAATCAGATCATTCAATTAATGATGTGATCTTGTTAATCAAATAACAACTCATTGTTCATGGTTAGGAAACATAACCATCTTTGATTAACGAGCTAGTCAAGTAGAGGCATACTAGTGACACTTTGTTTGTCTATGTATTCACACATGTATTATGTTTCCGGTTAATACAATTCTAGCATGAATAATAAACATTTATCATGATTATAAGGAAATAAATAATAACTTTATTATTGCCTCTAGGGCATATTTCCTTCATTATATTGATTGCATGTGATGTTTATCTTTTATGCATCTTATCTTGCCTTTTATGCATCTTATCTTGCTTTGATTGACGGTAGCATTATAAGATGAATCTCTCACTAATTATCAAGAAGTGTTCTCCCTGAGTATGCACCGTTGCGAAAGTTCTTCGTGCTGAGACACCACGTGATGATCGGGTGTGATAGGCTCTACGTTCAAATACAACGGGTGCAAAACAGTTGCACACGCGGAATACTCAGGTTATACTTGACGAGCCAAGCATATACAGATATGGCCTCGGAACACGGAGAACGAAAGGTCGAGCGTGAATCATATAGTAGATATGATCAACATAGTGATGTTCACACATATGAAAACTACTCCATCTCACGTGATGATCAGACATGGTTTAGTTGATTTGGATCACGTAATCACTTAGAGGATTAGAGGGATGTCTATCTAAGTGGGAGTTCTTTAAGTAATATGATTAATTGAACCTAAATTTATCATGAAACTTAGTACCTGATAGTATCTTGCTTTGTTTATGTTGATTGTAGATAGATGGCCCGTGCTGTTGTTCCGTTGAATTTTAATGCGTTCCTTGAGAAAGCAAAGTTGAAAGATGATGGTAGCAATTACACGGACTGGGTCCGTAACTTGAGGATTATCCTCATTGCTGCACAGAAGAATTACGTCCTGGAAGCACCGCTAGGTGCCAGGCCTGCTGCCGGAGCAACACCAGATGTTATGAACGTCTGGCAGAGCAAAGCTGATGACTACTCGATAGTTCAGTGTGCCATGCTTTACGGCTTAGAACCGGGACTTCAACGACGTTTTGAACGTCATGGGGCATATGAGATGTTCCAGGAGTTGAAGTTAATATTTCAAGCAAATGCCCGGATTGAGAGATATGAAGTCTCCAATAAGTTCTATAGCTGCAAGATGGAGGAGAATAGTTCTGTCAGTGAGCATATACTCAAAATGTCTGGGTATAATAATCACTTGATTCAATGGGAGTTAATCTTCCAGATGATTGCGTCATTGACAGAATTCTCCAATCACTGCCACCAAGCTACAAGAGCTTCGTGATGAACTATAATATGCAAGGGATGAATAAGACTATTCCTGAGCTCTTCGCAATGCTGAAAGCTGCGGAGGTAGAAATCAAGAAGGAGCATCAAGTGTTGATGGTAACAAGACCACTAGTTTCAAGAACAAGGGCAAAGGGAAGAAGAAGGGGAACTTCAAGAAGAACAGCAAGCAAGTTGCTGCTCGAGAGAAGAAACCCAAGTCTGGACCTAAGCCTGAAACTGAGTGCTTCTACTGCAAGCAGACTGGTCACTGGAAGCGGAACTGCCCCAAGTATTTGGCGGATAAGAAGGATGGCAAGGTGAACAAAGGTATATGTGATATACATGTTATTGATGTGTACCTTACTAATGCTCGCAGTAGCACCTGGGTATTTGATACTGGTTCTGTTGCTAATATTTGCAACTCGAAACAGGGACTACGGATTAAGCGAAGATTGGCTAAGGACGAGGTGACGATGCGCGTGGGAAACGGTTCCAAAGTCGATGTGATCGCCGGCGCGCTACCTCTACATCTACCTTCGGGATTAATATTAGACCTAAATAATTGTTATTTGGTGCCAGCGTTAAGCATGAACATTATATCTGGATCTTGTTTGATGCGAGACGGTTATTCATTTAAATCAGAGAATAATGGTTGTTCTATTTATATGAGTAATATCTTTTATGGTCATGCACCCTTGAAGAATGGTCTATTCTTATTGAATCTCGATAGTAGTGACACACATATTCATAATGTTGAAGCCAAAAGATGCAGAGTTGATAATGATAGTGCAACTTATTTGTGGCACTGCCGTTTAGGTCATATCGGTGTAAAGCGCATGAAGAAACTCCATACTGATGGACTTTTGGAACCACTTGATTATGAATCACTTGGTACTTGCGAACCGTGCCTCATGGGCAAGATGACTAAAACACCGTTCTCCGGTACTATGGAGAGAGCAACAGATTTGTTGGAAATCATACATACAGATGTATGTGGTCCGATGAATATTGAGGCTCGTGGCGGATATCGTTATTTTCTCACCTTCACAGATGACTTAAGCAGATATGGGTATATCTACTTAATGAAACATAAGTCTGAAACGTTTGAAAAGTTCAAAGAATTTCAGAGTGAAGTTGAAAATCATCGTAACAAGAAAATAAAGTTTCTACGATCTGATCGTGGAGGAGAATATTTGAGTTACGAGTTTGGTGTACATTTGAAACAATGCGGAATAGTTTCGCAACTCACGCCACCCGGAACACCACAACGTAATGGTGTGTCCGAACGTCGTAATCGTACTTTACTAGATATGGTGCGATCTATGATGTCTCTTACTGATTTACCGCTATCGTTTTGGGGTTATGCTTTGAGACGGCCGCATTCACGTTAAATAGGGCACCATCAAAATCCGTTGAGACGACGCCTTATGAACTATGGTTTGGCAAGAAACCAAAGTTGTCGTTTCTGAAAGTTTGGGGCTGCGATGCTTATGTGAAAAAGCTTCAACCTGATAAGCTCGAACCCAAATCGGAGAAATGTGTCTTCATAGGATATCCAAAGGAAACTATTGGATACACCTTCTATCACAGATCCGAAGGCAAGACTTTTGTTGCTAAATTCGGAAACTTTCTAGAGAAGGAGTTTCTCTCGAAAGAAGTGAGTGGGAGGAAAGTAGAAGCTTGATGAGGTAACTGTACCTGCTCCCTTATTGGAAAGTAGTACATCACAGAAACCGGTTTCTGACACCTACACCAGTTAGTGAGGAAGCTAATGATAATGATCATGAAACTTATGAGATACTACTGAACCTCGTAGATCAACCAGAGTGAGATCCGCACCAGAGTGGTACGGTAATCCTGTTCTGGAAGTCATGCTACTAGATCATGATGAACCTACGAACTATGAAGAAGCGATGGTGAGCCCAGATTCCGCAAAATGGCTTGAAGCCATGAAATCTGAGATGGGATCCATGTATGAGAACAAAGTATGGACTTTGGTTGACTTGCCCAATGATCGGCAAGCAATTGAGAATAAATGGATCTTCAAGAAGAAGACTGACGCCGACGGTAATATTACTGTCTACAAAGCTCGACTTGTCGCAAAAGGGTTTCGGCAAGTTCAAGGGATTGACTACGATGAGACCTTCTCACCCGTAGCGATGCTTAAGTCTGTCCGAATCATGTTGCAATTGCCGCATTTTATGATTATGAAATTTGGCAGATGGATGTCAAAACTGCATTCCTGAATGGATTTCTGGAAGAAGAGTTGTATATGATGCAACCGGAAGGTTTTGTCGATCCAAAGGGAGCTAACAAAGTGTGCAAGCTCCAGCGATCCATTTATGGACTGGTGCAAGCCTCTCGGAGTTGGAATAAACGCTTTGATAGTGTGATCAAAGCATTTGGTTTTATACAGACTTTTGGAGAAGCCTGTATTTACAAGAAAGTGAGTGGGAGCTCTGTAGCATTTCTGATATTATATGTGGATGACATTTATGATGGAAATGATATAGAATTTCTGGATAGATAAAAGGGATACTTGAATAAGAGTTTTTCAATGAAAGACCTCGGTGAAGCTGCTTACATATTAGGCATCAAGATCTATAGAGATAGATCAAGACGCTTAATTGGACTTTCACAAAGCACATACCTTGACAAAGTTTTGAAGAAGTTCAAAATGGATCAAGCAAAGAAAGGGTTCTTGCCTGTGTTACAAGGTGTGAAGTTGAGTAAGACTCAATGCCCGACCACTGCAGAAGATAGAGAGAAAATGAAAGATGTTCCCTATGCTTCAGCCATAGGCTCTATCATGTATGCAATGCTGTGTACCAGACCTGATGTGTGCCTTGCTATAAGTCTAGCAGGGAGGTACCAAAGTAATCCAGGAGTGGATCACTGGACAGCGGTCAAGAACATCCTGAAATACCTGAAAAGGACTAAGGATATGTTTCTCGTATATGGAGGTGACAAAGAGCTCATCGTAAATGGTTACGTTGATGCAAGCTTTGACACTGATCCGGACAATTCTAAATCGCAAACCGGATACGTGTTTACATTAAACGGTGGAGCTGTCAGTTGGTGCAGTTCTAAACAAAGCGTCGTGGCGGGATCTACGTGTGAAGCGGAATACATAGCTGCTTCGGAAGCAGCAAATGAAGGAGTCTGGATGAAGGAGTTCATATCCGATCTAGGTGTCATACCTAGTGCATCGGGTCCAATGAAAATCTTTTGTGACAATACTGGTGCAATTGCCTTGGCAAAGGAATCCAGATTTCACAAGAGAACCAAGCACATCAAGAGACGCTTCAATTCCATCCGGAATCTAGTCCAGGTGGGAGACATAGAGATTTGCAAGATACATACGGATCTGAATGTTGCAGACCCGTTGACTAAGCCTCTTCCACGAGCAAAACATGATCAGCACCAAGGCTCCATGGGTGTTAGAATCATTACGTGTAATCTAGATTATTGACTCTAGTGCAAGTGGGAGACTGAAGGAAATATGCCCTAGAGGCAATAATAAAGTTATTATTTATTTCCTTATATCATGATAAATGTTTATTATTCATGCTAGAATTGTATTAACCGGAAACATAATACATGTGTGAATACATAGACAAAAGAGTGTCACTAGTATGCCTCTACTTGACTAGCTCGTTAATCAAAGATGGTTATGTTTCCTAACCATGAACAATGAGTTGTTATTTGATTAACGAGGATCACATCATTAGTTGAATGATCTGCTTGACATGACCCATTCCATTAGCTTAGCACCCGATCGTTTAGTATGTTGCTATTGCTTTCTTCATGACTTATACATGTTCCTATGACTATGAGATTATGCAACTCCCGTTTGCCGGAGGAACACTTTGTGTGCTACCAAACGTCACAACGTAACTGGGTGATTATAAAGGAGCTCTGCAGGTGTCTCCAAAGGTACATGTTGGGTTGGCGTATTTCGAGATTAGGATTTGTCACTCCGATTGTCGGAGAGGTATCTCTGGGCCCTCTCGGTAATGCACATCATTAAGCCTTGCAAGCATTGCAACTAATGAGTTAGTTGCGGGATGATGTATTACGGAACGAGTAAAGAGACTTGCCGGTAACGAGATTGAACTAGGTATAGATACCGACGATCGAATCTCGGGCAAGTAACATACCGATGACAAAGGGAACAACGTATGTTGTTATGCGGTCTGACCGATAAAGATCTTCGTAGAATATGTAGGAGCCAATATGAGCATCCAGGTCGCTATTGGTTATTGACCGGAGACGTGTCTCGGTCATGTCTACATTGTTCTCGAACCCGTAGGGTCCGCACGCTTAAGGTTACGATGACAGTTATATTATGAGTTTATGCATTTTGATGTACCGAAGGTTGGTATAGGATACCGACGATCGAATCTCGGGCAAGTAACATACCGATGACAAAGGGAACAACGTATGTTGTTATGCGGTCTGACCGATAAAAGATCTTCGTAGAATATGTAGGAACCAATATGGGCATCCAGGTTCCGCTATTGGTTATTGACCGGAGACGTGTCTCGGTCATGTCTACATTGTTCTCGAACCCGTAGGGTCCGCACGCTTAAGGTTACGATGACAGTTATATTATGAGTTTATGCATTTTGATGTACCAAAGGTTGTTCGGAGTCCCGGATGTGATCACGGACATGACGAGGAGTCTCGAAATGGTCGAGACATAAAGATTGATATATTGGAAGCCTATGTTTGGATATCGGAAGTGTTCCGGGTGAAATCGGGATTTTACCGGAGTACCGGGAGGTTACCGGAACCCCCCGGGAGGTATATGGGCCTTAGTGGGCCTTAGTGGAAGAGAGGAGAGGTGGCCATAGATGGGCCGCGCGCCCCTCCCCCCCTTGGTCCGAATAGGACAAGGAGAGGGGCCGGCCCCCCTTCCTCCTCTCTGTCCTCTTTTCCCCCCTCCGCGAATCCTACTCCAACTAGGAAAGGGGGGAGTCCTACTCCTAGAGGGAGTAGGACTCCTCCTGGCGCGCCTCCTCCAGGCCGGCCAGCCCCGCCCTTTTGAGCCTTTATATACGGAGGTAGGGGCACCCCCTAGAGACACAAGTTGATCCACGTGATCATATCCTTAGCCGTGTGCGGTGCCCCTTCCACCATAGTCCTCGATAATATTGTAGCGGTGCTTAGGCGAAGCCCTGCGACGGTAGAATATCAAGATCGTCACCACACCGTCGTGCTGACGAAACTCTTCCCCGACACTTTGCTAGATCGGAGTCCGGGGATCGTCATCGAGCTGAACGTGTGCTAGAACTCGGAGGTGCCGTAGTTTCGGTGCTTGATCGGTCGGGCCGTGGAGACGTACGACTACATCAACCAAGTTAACGCTTCCGTTGTCGATCTACAAGGGTACGTAGATCACACTCTCCCCCTCTCGTTGCTATGCATCACCATGATCTTGCGTGTGCGTAGGATATTTTTTGAAATTACTACGTTCCCCAACATGTAAGATGTCAACGGCCTTTCTACTTTTAACCCACATGGTGGGCCCATAACCCACAGTCCCATAGGATCGAAACCTGACTCTCCCGTACACCCTCTGTTTCCAAAGTTATTCCTCACGCTTGGCTTCATAAGTAATTCACGAGCCACCTTCCGAGAGATCATCAATTCTGGTATCAGACACCATACCTATTCCCGTTGCTCTGAATCCCTTTCACCCTCTGTTACAGGCAACGGACGGCTGCCTACCCGCTTGGAGCTTCTTGTTGCCCATCCTTACCTTGCTATCGATAACTTTCTTGAACTTCAACTCGAGAGATGCCTCTATGCCATGTTCACTGAGATAGCCCCTAGGTACCTAACGTATGTTGAGCTCCGTCCTTCCCGAGTTTTCCCCCTTAGCTTTCCATAAGTACGATGGAGATCCTGAAGGAGGAATGACGACTTCACCATGATGACCTGAAGCAGAGGAAGGAAGACATCAACATAATGGATCGACCTCTTCGAGAAGAACAACCATGATCGAGAAGACCCGTTAGAATTTCGTAACCAAACCTTTTCCCTTACTCCACCTCGTAAATCTCGGGATGAGATTTCTTGTAGTGGAGGAGAATTGTGACGCCTGGATAATTAAGCTACAGTAATACCATGCTAATGGTGACATGTCTTCATTTTTACTGTTGCTAGTCCCAGGTTGGTTATTACTGATTCAGATTTTAACTTTAAAATAAAGTCAAACAATAAGGGTTTTCAAATGTCAAAACTAAAATGTGAAAAATGTGAGAAATAATTCATAGATAATTACAATGGTGAACCAATATTTTTACAAAGTGAATAAATGCCCTTAAATGAATAAAACAGGGGCTAAAACCATTATTAAATGCTTTTAAATAATAAAAAAATACAAACCTATTTTATTATTGTACCAAACTAATTGTTGCTCTGGCCTGAATTGCAATAGTAATTAAGGTACAAGTTTCATATTTTATAACACTATTTTACTATTGAAAATTAAAATGAAAATAGAAATAAATAAAAAGAAAGTAAACAGAAACTAACCTACTATGCACCGGCCTTGATGTGAACAGGCAAGGCCCAGTCCACCTGGAGCTCATCCCCAACCTCTCTGTTCATCAGAGGCTGGGTGGATACCGCGCCATCGTCCGTGGCCATGGATGGCCACGTGCCGAACATCTAGCCCCACCCTGGCGTCTATAAGGCCCTCCTCGACCCCGTACGCGAACCCTAGCCCCCCTCATCTCACCCTCTTGCGCCGCCATCATCGTTTTTGTTCGTGCCCGAGCGGCTGCCCGCCATGGCCATCATCGTAGCCACGGCCAGCACGCTCGTTGTCGCCTGAGAAGATGTACAGGAGGACGGACGTACTCCTCTACTTTGTCTAGACCACCAGATTGACGTTGTAGAACTCCAACGCCGCCGCCCGCTTCATCTTCTTCCTCGAACGCCGCCAGACATCCTAATCAAATTCGTCGCCGTCTGCAGCTCCTAACCTTCCACCGGCCTTTCTTGTGCCCCGCTGTCGGTGTCAAAACCGGCGGATCTCGGGTAGGGGGTCCCGAACTGTGCGTCTAGGCCGGATGGTAACAGGAGGCAGGGGACACGAAGTTTTACCCAGGTTCGGGCCCTCTCAATGGAGGTAAAACCCTACGTCCTGCTTGATTAATATTGATGATATGGGTATTACAAGAGTTGATCTACCACGAGATCAGAGAGGCTAAACCCTAGAAGCTAGCCTATGGTATGATTGTTGATGTGTATGTTATCCTATGGACTAAAACCCTCCGGTTTATATAGACACCGGATAGGGTTAGGGTTACATAGAGTCGGTTACAATGGTAGGAGATCTGAACATCCGTATCGCCAAGCTTGCCTTCCACGCCAAGGAAAATCCCTTCCGGACATGGGACGGAGTCTTCAATCTTGTATCTTCATAGTCCAGGAGTCCGGCTGAAGGTATAATTCGGCTATCCAAACACCCCCCTAATCCAGGACTCCCTCAGTAGCCCCTGAACCAGGCTTCAATGACGACGAGTCCGGCGCGCAAATTGTCTTCGGCATTGCAAGGCGGGTTCCTCCTCCAAGTACTTCATAGAAGATTTTGAACACAAAGATAGTGTCCGGCTCTGCAAAATAAGTTTCCACATATTGCCATAGAGAGAATAATAATATTAACACAAATCTAATCTGTTGACGTATTCCGTGGTGCGACACGCCACGGCCAAGCCTTTATCCAAATTGTTTCATTATCCCACCTCAGCGCGTTATGCGAGGCGATTTCCTTGGCACGTCTTGTCAAAGCAGAGATCGTGTCCCTTTATTCCGGGATTCTCATCAATACGGGCGTTGGTAACCCAACCGCGCCTTTGATCACGGCGCTCGGAGATAAGCAAGTTTTACCAGGCTGGTGGGGACATGTAGTCGCGCCCACCCATATAAGGGGATAAGGATCCACCTTTTCACCCATGCCTTCTTCCTCCTTTGCCTATCCATTCTTGCGCACTCGAGATCCAGTGCCCAAGTCCGCACTACCACCTCAACCTTCTCCAGTCATGTCCGGAGCGGGAGGCAAGTGGATGGTCTCCTCCGTCACGGAGGGACACATCAAAAAGCTGAGGAAGGCCGGATATCTGGCCAGCGACATCGCGCACCAGCTTCCCGAGAAGGGGCAGCTCATCCCCACTCCTAGGCCCCATGAGAGGGTGGTATTTCTCCCCCATTTCCTCCGCGGACTGGGCTTCCCTCTGCATCCATTTGTCCGGGGGCTCATGTTCTACTACGGCCTGGATTTCCACGATCTGGCCCCGAACTTCGTCCTCAACATCTCGGCGTTTATCGTTGTGTGCGAGGCTTTCCTCCGCATCCGCCCTCATTTTGGCTTATGGCTAAAGACCTTCAACGTCAAGCCGAAGGTGGTGCGCGTCAGCCAGGTGGAGTGCGGCGGTGCCATGGTTGGCAAGATGGCCAACGTCCTGTGGCTCGAGGGCTCCTTTGTGGAGACCCTGAAGGGGTGGCAATCGGGGTGGTTTTACATCACCGAGCCGTGCGACCCTGAATGGGTCGCAGCCCCTGAGTTTCGGTCCGGACCCCCTACGCGGCTCACCTCCTGGAAGGAGACCGGCCTGTCGTGGGGCAAAAAAGGAGAGCTGACCGGACTCCAAACATGCGTCCAAACCCTGGTGAACAAGAAGCTCAAACTTGTCAACGTAGTCCAGGTTATGCTCATCCGCCTGATTCTCCCGTGTCAAGGACGGGCCTTCAATCTGTGGGAGTTCGACCCGGCGCAGCATCAAACTCTAAACAGGCTCTTCGACATGACGTACGAAGATGCCTGGAGGATGCTTTTCAAGGGCGCCGAGGCTCCCGCATCCGCTGCCGAGGATCGCGGATTCAGTACTCAGCATCACGCTCATGTGGTAAGCTGCTTTTGTCCTTTTGCAGGGTATCAGTTTTTCATAGTTTGACTCTATGCGGGATCTGAGTTCCCTTATCTTTGATAGGATTGGGTGGTGACGTCCGGACAGATCAACTGTCCGGCTCCTCTGCCCGAAGGCCCAGCGGACGCTCGCTTGGCGAAGCTGCTGGTTCCGGCGCCCTATGTGGTGCCGGAGAAGAAGGCCACGAAAATGGCCACCGAGACTCGAAAGAGTGCCCGGCGCCAGGAGGTGTCGGATTCGTCATCCGATGGTCCCGAAGCTCCTTCCTCTCATGAAGACGAGGAGGAAGAAGAAGAGACCTCTCCCCCTCCAGCGGGAGGAGAGAAGAAAAGGAAGGCCGCCCTCTCTGAGGAGGCCGAAGGGTCTAAGAAGGGGAAAACCCTTCCTCTGGACTACTCCACCGACGCCGACGACGACGAAGAGGAGTGGCAGCCCAGGGCCAAGCCCCTGGCGAAATCGTAAGTGTCCGGATACCGGAGTAATTCATAATATTCGTTTTTTGCATAGCTTTCCCTTATGTCGAATATGTTTATGCAGCCCACCCAAAGACCGGCTCGACGCATCGTCGAGCGGCTCACTGGACCCGTCGGAGGTGAACTCGCTTCCGATGGCTTCATCCCCCCGCCCTGCGGACGACACCGAAGTGTTGTCCCAACAGGTTCCAAACCGGGAGGAGGTGGTCCTGGAGGCGCCGCAAGGCGACCTCCCGGACTCCAGGAGTAAAGGGGATGAAACCCCCCAGGGCTCTAAGTCTGGCTTAAGGCCGGACACAGCTCCGGAATCTTCAAGGGTTCCAGAGTCCAGCGGGCGACCTCCTTCCAAGAGGAGCAAGCCTACCGTGCCGGTGACCTCCGTCCAACCGGAGGTGCCGGACAATATGTTGGAGGCGCTCCAAGGTGCCTCCATCGACGAGGGGCACCGCACTATTATGAGTGCGGTGATCCAGAAGGTTCAGTCCGCCAAAAGCGGACTGACTGAAGCTTGTACAAGCCTTTTAACAGGCTTTGAGGTAAGTAAAGAATGTTCAAATAATGTTACCGCATAGACAGTAGCCTCTGATGCTCTGTTGGGCGTTCGGGAAGAAAAGCCGAATAGAGGATCAAAGAATTCGCATGAGTCTAACAAAAGGAGTCAATATGCGTATGCAGGCTTCTCTGCTAGCGTCCGCCGCACTGACTGCGGAAGTGGACGTGCTGAAGCAGAGTCTCGAGAAGTCCGAGCAAGAGCTCGGGCGTGCCAAGAAGCAGCTCGAGGAGAAGGAAGGTAAGAAATACCCTATTTGAATATGTATATAAAAAAGGTGCAATTGCAAAAAATGACAGGATTGACATGGCTATTGTAGGGGCCATGTCTGAGGTGGCAACCCTTAAGTAAGCGCTGCTCGAGGCCGAGAAGAGTGCGGCCATGGAGCGCACCGAGCGGGAGAGGTATGAGGCTGAGGTTGGCAAGGTGCGGCAAGAGCTCCAGGTTCTCATGAAGAAACATGAGAGTTTGGAGCTTGACTCGAAGACGCGAGCGTCCGAGCTCGCGGCAGCTATAGAAAATGCCAAGTCTGCCAAGGCCGAGTCCCAGAAGACCCTCCAGGAGTTGGATGAGTTGAAGAAGATTGCGGCGGGTAAGGCATTCTTTATGCAAAGCAAACACATAAACGTGAGTTACCTGTTACTTACCCGAATCCTGAGCTCTCCAGGAGTGTTCGCAGATCTTCCCCGGAGTGTATCCGATGCCGCCGCATTCTATCGAGCCGAGGAGGGCAGCTCGATGGAGAAGGTGTTCTGGTCTCAGTAAGCTGAGGTCGGACACCCCGTGCCCCTGAGCGACCAGCTGAAGCAACTGGTCGAGCTCCACAAGGCGGCCGAACAGGCCATGAAGGGCCTCCTAGTTCGGCTGTGGCCTGGAGAGGCTCTGCCTGGGAGCTATTTCGGGCTGGTGGAAGCCTGTTCGAGGCTTGAAGACATCAAGAGCTCCGTCTGCATTGAAGGTGCCCGTAGGGCCCTTGCCCGTGCTAAGGTGCACTGGGGCAAGCTGGATGCAGAGAAGCTTGTGAAGGACGGGCCACCGCCGGGGAAAGAGCACCGCAAGCCCGAGAATTATTATAAGGATGTTCTGAAGGGTGCCCGCCTTGTTGCGGATGAATGTACCAAGGATGTATTTTTTGAGTAAAACCCGCTCGTGTTATCCTGTGCGCTGAAAACTTGTTCATATGCGCTAAGCAATGCTGCTTGAATTTAAAATATTACCTTCTGTGCGGCTGTTTATCAATACTGAGAGATGGCGAGTCGTCGGCTTCTGCCCCCGTGCCGCTAGTGCTGGGGTGTTCGGGGATAAACCTGGGCGCTCTTTTTCCCATATTTGGGTCCTTCGAGGGAGGCGCTCAGCCCAACGAACGAGGCAATCGGACTATAATGCGTGAACACTCTCACTTAGCCATAGAATTCTATAATTTTAAATTTCGGCAAAGCCCCTAGTATTCGGAAGACCGATTTCGGGGCGCTATCCACGCCTTGGCCGGACAGAGCCGACTCCTCGCTCGAAGCGGCATAAGTCTTTAGGGACTCGAAAAAACCTCTCGAACAGCGACCAGCTCTCGCTTCATCATGACAGTCAGTTTTAGATTTCTCCACTGAGGTGCTCGGCCCAGCTCAACTGGGGCACAATCGCAGTGGTTCTCCTAGTGCTACCTTAGCCGATATAGCGGAACGTAAGGCACCAAAACATAGGAGCCGGGCAAACCCAACTATTGACCCAAGACATGATTCGGAGCCGATGCATATAATGCTATAAGTTCGGGGTGCCGCACTTGTTAAAGTGTTCGGACTTCTCACACCATGTTGAGGGGTACTGAAGCCCCTGGCGTATTTTGGCCGTACCAAAGTGTACAGGTGCAACATGTCATTAAGGAACATATATATATATATATTAAAAAAGGGTAATGCAAAAAATAGACAAAAGCTATGCATTGTTCATTAAAATAGCTGTGATCAAAGCAGAACGATACAAGTGATGCGATAAACGAAAAGTTGGACTATTTAACATGTCTGCTTCAGGGGCAAGCTGCGGGATAGTATGCGAAATAGGTATACTGCTCGTGATAGAGACCACCTGGGATTTCCGTAATGCGGCATGGCTTGTCTGCTTCCCTGGTCCTTGCATCGTTTGTGCGGCAATTGAACTGCCGAACAAGCCTTCCGAAGAGTAGAGTCCTGGAAGTAAGAGAAAAGTATAAAAAAGTCGGCAGCCCCTGGTGCGGTTTAAGCTGTGTTTTGGGCGTGCCGTGATGGTGCGCCTCCCCCTATGCCCATGGTATTTCTAGAGCGTAGTTATGTACGCGAAGTACTGGCGTCGCCTTTTTGCGGGGGTTGGGGTTGGGGCTGCATTGCTATGCCTGCTCGAAACGTGCCAGGCGGTCTTGTTGTAGGTTACTCCGGGCGCGCTTGACTGTGTCCGGACGTTTAATGGCCAGACTGGAGAACTGCCTGGAGAGGCTGCTTTATACTTCCGATGCAAGGGCCGTCGTGTGCTCCTCCGTTTGGAGGGAGCGTTCGGTGTTTCCATTGACCGTAATTACTCCTCGAGGGCCTGACATCTTGAGCTTAAGGTATGCATAGTGCGGGACCGCATTGAACTTGGCGAATGCGGTTCGCCCGAGCAGTGCATGGTAGCCACTGCGGAACGAGACTATGTCGAAGATTAACTCCTCGCTTCGGAAATTATCCGGGGATCCGAAGACCACTTCAAGTGTGACTGAGCCTGTACAACTGGCCTCTACACCTGGTATTATGCCTTTAAAGGTCGTTTTGGTGGGCTTAATCCTTGAGGGATCTATGCCCATTTTCCGCACTGTATCCTGGTAAAGCAGGTTCAGGCTACTGCCGCCGTCCATAAGGACTCTAGTGAGATGAAATCCGTCAATAATTGGGTCGAGAACCAATGCGGCGAATCCGCCATGACGGATGCTAGTGGGATGGTCTCTTCAATCAAAGGTGATCGGGCAGGAGGACCATGGGTTGAACTTTGGGGCGACTGGCTCTACCGCGTATACGTCCCTTAACGCGCGCTTCTGCTCCCTCTTGGGGACGTGGGTGGCGTATATCATGTTCATCGTCCGCACTTGTGGGGGAAAACCCTTCTGTCCATTGTTGTTCGGCGGCCTCGGCTCCTCGTCGTCATCGCTATGCAGCCCCTTGTCCTCATTGTCGGTGCTTAATCTGCCTGCCTGCTTGAACACCCAACAGTCCCTGTTGGTGTGATTGGCCGGCTTTTCGGGGGTGCCATGTATTTGGCACAAGCGGTCGAGTATTCGGTCCAAGCTGGATGGGCCCCTAGGATTCCTTTTGAATGACTTTTTCCGCTGACCGGATTTAGAGCCTCTGAATCCGGCATTAACTGCCGTATCCTTAGCATTGTCGCCGTTGATGCGGCGCTTCTGCTGGTTGCGACGCGACCTGCCACTAATGTCCCTGGTGTCCGAATGACCAGGGTTCTTGGTCATATTTTTGCTATGAGCAAGCCAGCTGTCTTCTCCCATGCAAAAGCGGGTCATGAGTGCCGTGAATGCTGCCATAGATTTCGGCTTCTCCTGTCCTAGGTGCCGGGCAAGCCATTCGTCACGGATATTATGCTTGAAGGCTGCTAAGGCCTCTGCGTCCGGATAGTCGAGTATTTGATTTTTCTTTGTTAGGAACCGTGTCCAGAATTGCCTGGCCGATTCGTCTGGCTGCTGAATTACGTGGCTTAGGTCGTCAGCGTCTGGGGGTCGCACATAAGTGCCCTGGAAATTGTCGAGGAATGCGGCTTCCAGGTCCTCCCAACAGCTGATTGACCCTGTTGGCAGGCCGTTAAGACATTGCCGGGCTGGTCCTTTAAGCTTGAGTGGGAGGTATTTGATGGCGTGGAAATCATCGCCGCGGGCCATGTGGATATGAAGGAGATAATCCTCGATCCATACCACGGGATCTGTTGAGCCATCATATGATCCGATGTTTACGGGTTTGAAACCCTCGGGGATTTGATGATCCATTATTTCGTCTGTGAAGCACAATGGGTGTGCGGCGCCTCTGTACTGGGCGACATCATGACGTAGCTCCAATGAGCTTTGTCTACTGTGTTCGGCGCTGCCGAATTTGTGGCCGGCGTGACGGTTATCGTCTCGAGCCGTGGGGCGCCTACGCGATCCGTAGATCGATCTTATTTGCCTTGCCTTGTCCTCCAACATGTCTCGTAAGTCCGGCGCATATTCCCGTGCCTTGGTACGGGGTGCGGCTTGGGTGGAGGGCCATGAGGCCTCTCTGTCGCGGCCACGAGGTGGCCTGTCGGCCGCGTCGAGTGCCTCCTCCTCTAATCGGGGTAGCAACCTGCGCTTCGGGTAGCACTTGGAGGGGCGTTCGGGTTTATGCTCTTCGGCCGCAAGGACTTCAGTCCATCTATCGACTAGCCGATCTTGATTAGCTTTAAGCTGTTGCTGTTTTTTCTTGAGGCTTCTTGCCGTGGCCATAAGCCTGCGTTGAAAATGCTCTTGTTCGACGGGATCCTCTGGCACGGCGAATTCGTCGTCGTCGAGGCTTGCCTCGTCTTCGGAGGGAGGCATACAATTATCGTCCTCGACCTCTCTGTCGGCCGCTCTCTCATAAGGGCTGGTTTCTCCATCCTCCTATGCTAAATCTTGCTCGGGGGGATGCTCTTTGGCGCTTTCCGGGGTATTATTATCTCCCGTGCTGGAATCGTCGTTTTTGTGTTGGCAGGATTTTGAGCGGCGCCGCTGACGCTGGCGCTTTTGCTGTTTCTTGGAGGGGTCATCCTCCGCTGTTCCATCGCCCTCTCCCTCTTTTGGGGTGTCCACCATGTATATGTCATATGACGAGGTGGCTTTCCAGGGCCTAGTAGGCGCTGGTTCTTCATCATCTCCTTCATCGGCGTCCATACCGTCGATGTCTTCGGAGTCGAAGTCGAGCATGTCGGTTAAGTTGTCGATAGTGGCTACAAAGTGGGTGGTGGGTGGGTTTTGAATTTCTTCATCATCCGTACCCCAACCTTGATGACCGTAGTCCGGCCAGGGCTCTCCTGACAAAGAGAGAGACTTCAGTGATTTCAGGATATCGCCGAAAGGCGAGTGCTGAAAGACGTCCGCGGCCGTGAACTCCATGATCGGCGCCCAATCGGATTCACTTGGCAAGGGCGCGGAGGGTTCGGAGTCTGGAGAAGAATACGGCTCCATGGAGTCATGAGTCTTGCAGAGTACGGGGCTGGTGTTCGGCTCAGCCGCCGTTGGAATCGCAGCCCCCAAGGTGGCGTCCAACCGCCCATCCTCAATCGACGCGGTCGGATCCGAACTAGGGGTCGGAGCCGATGCGGGTGCGTCCTCTAGGGCACTGTTCGGCAGCAGAGCTAGATCATGCTCGTCGTGACAGTGCGGCGCGCTCGGCAGTGGTTCGAATCCGTCGAAGATCAAGTCCCCGCGGATGTCGGCCGTGTAGTTTAAACTTCCGAATCTGACCTGATGGCCAGGGGCGTAGCTTTCGACCTGCTCTAGATGGCCGAGTGAATCGGCTCGCAGTGCGAAGCCACCAAAGACGAAGATCTGTCCGGGGAGGAATGTCTCACCCTGGACTGCATCGCCATTGATGATCGTAGAAGCCATCGGGCCTCAGGGCGATGGCATAGAGGAACTCTCAATGAAAGCACCAATGTCGGTGTCAAAACCGGCGGATCTCGGGTAGGGGGTCCCGAACTGTGCGTCTAGGCCGGATGGTAACAGGAGGCAGGGGACACGAAGTTTTACCCAGGTTCGGGCCCTCTCGATGGAGGTAAAACCCTACGTCCTGCTTGATTAATATTGATGATATGGGTATTACAAGAGTTGATCTACCACGAGATCAGAGAGGCTAAACCCTAGAAGCTAGCCTATGTTATGATTGTTGATGTGTATGTTGTCCTACGGACTAAAACCCTCCGGTTTATATAGACACCGGATAGGGT
Source organism: Triticum urartu (assembly GCF_003073215.2). Lineage (NCBI taxonomy): Eukaryota > Viridiplantae > Streptophyta > Magnoliopsida > Poales > Poaceae > Triticum > Triticum urartu. Next base: position 48,271,270 of record NC_053027.1, on the reverse strand, counting down.
TAGGGTTACATAGAGTCGGTTACAATGGTAGGAGATCTGAACATCCGTATCGCCAAGCTTGCCTTCCACGCCAAGGAAAATCCCTTCCGGACACGGGACGGAGTCTTCAATCTTGTATCTTCATAGTCCAAGAGTCCGGCTGAAGGTATAATTCGGCTATCCGAACACCCCCTAATCCAGGACTCCCTCACCCGTGGTGAGCTCCTCGGTGATTCCCCCTAATTTCCCCGTCGATTCCATGATGTATCACCGCTCCCCACAAGCGCCGAATCTCGCCGTCGCCGTGGACGACGTGCCTCTCGTTGCCGAGCTCTCTTAGCCCCCTAGTGTCTTCCGTCGTGCCTGTAGTGACCTATAGCTGCTTCCTAGATGCTCCTTTTGCTCACCCTCGAGCTGCAACTGACCCGCCATAAACACCATGCTCCGACCGCTGCTACTCTTGCCGCAGTTGCTGCTCTTTGCTATTGCCGCTGGTTGCCGCTGCTACCTGCTCTCGCTGTAGCTGCTATTGCTAGCCATGGCCTTGACCATGGTCAAGAGCACCATGGGTGTTCTGTGTGTGTGACCGGCTGGGCAATTGCCATGGAGACCGGCCCTGATTAGATTAGGGACTAAGCCCTCTCTAGTACTAACCCACCCCATTTTGAGTCTATTACATGGGCCCCCACTAGGTAAATTGTTTACTAAAATAATTTGAACACATGTCCCACTGACATATCGGTAACAGGATGACTTGGAGTTGTACCTTGACCTTATGACAACTAGAACCGGATACTTAATAAAACACACCCTTCCAAGTGCCAGATACAACCAGTGGTCGCTCTCTCACATGGCGACGAGGGGAGGATCATCGGTTAGGATTATGCTATGCGATGCTACTTGGTGAACTTACCATCTACTCTCTTCTCCTGCTGCAAGATGGAGGTTACCAGAAGCGTAGTCTTCGACAGGACTAGTTATCCCCCTCTTATTCCGGCATTCTGCAGTTCAGTCCACATATGATACCCTTATTCCATTTGATACCAATGCATACATATGTAGTGTAGCTCCTTGCTTGCGAGTACTTTGGATGAGTACTCGCGGTTGTTTTTCTCCCTCTTTTCCCCTTTCCTATATCCGATTGTTGCAACCAGTCGTTGGAGTCCAGGAGCCAGACGCCACCGTTGATGACGACTACTACTACTCGGGAGGTGCCTACTACTACGTGCAGCCCGCTGACGATGACCAGGAGGAGTTTAGGAGGATCCCAGGCAGGAGGCATGCGCCTCTTTCGATCTGTATCCCAGTTTGTGCTAGCCTTCTTTAGGCAAACTTGTTTAACTTATGTCTGTACTCAGATATTGTTGCTTTCCCTGACTCGTCTATGATTGAGCTCTTGTATTCGAGCCCTCGAGGTCCCTTGCTTGTAATATGATGCTTGTATGACTTATTTTATTTGTAGAGTTGTGTTGTGATATCTTCCCGTGAGTCCCTGATCTTGATCGTACACGTTTGTGTGTATGATTAGTGTACGGTCAAATCGGGGGCGTCACAATACAACAACCAAATTTTATAATACTAGTGATGGTTTTTCATTCAGACATGTATAAAATAATTGTTATTTTCTGTATATCATAAATTTCCATATGACAATGTTTTGTAGCAAGGCATGTCATGTCATATTTTGGAGTAGTTTGAATATCAACTTCTTGATGCGTATATGGAATTATTGGCCTATATTAGCTATAGCTAGACACGTTCGAGCCTAGTGGTGGGAAGGGGCTGATCCCTTCCCACCGACCCAGGTTCAAGGCTTGGTACTTGCAATTTGGGTTTGTTGCACCAATTATACTGTAGGGGGTTCCCTTACAGTCTTTCTATCAAAAAAAATTGTGTGTATCTAGGTAAAATAAAATGTGAATGATACTTGGATATAAAACTATTAGGTAGTTTGTGAAGCAAATTTTTTTTGGATTTACCATCGTCTTGCCCCCCCCTATGTCTAAATCCTGGCTCCGCCCCTCTTACTATTGCTACATATAACAGTCATTACATAGTATGAGAATGGAAAGATATGATTCGAATGACTGATGGGTACCTTCTCACTTCTAAAATCCAGATATAGTTCACTTATGGAAGGAACATTAGCAAGTAGCTGACTTAACTCAAGGGTCTTCTGTGAACCGACGCCAATTTTAATAAGGCTCAGCTTTGAAAGTTGTGGCACAAAACCAAAATACATGGGATCTTCATAAGAGGACCAATTAGTATAGGTCACCCATTGGAGTTTCGGTAGACATATTAGCTCAACTCTCTCAAATTTCCCATTGTCAACTTGGAGTTCAACAAGTTGGGCATGCTCTACTTGCAGCACAGAATGGATCCCCGAGTCGCAATGGCTTAAACGCAAATACTCCAAGAGCTTGCAAGTGCTGAGGATGTTGGGAATGTCCAGTTCACCAAAGCTCATATTGCGCAGCCACAGGCGCCTAAGGCCAGCAAATGCATCCGGACAAGCACCAACAAAATCATTGAACTGCTTCCCATAGCGGAGGAGATCAGCAGAAGAGCATATCTTGTAAGGCTTCTCCGTTACAATCTCAAACTCGGTTGCCTCAACCTTGTTGGTTGCCATGGCGCAGGCCACAGATTTGCCAATGGTGAGAGAATCCTGTTGCATCAAGATGAATCTGATTTTGAGTTTTCTGATGGTGATCGTCGGGCTCCTTGTGCTCAAGATGTTATCTGTGACATGAGCCACAGCACTGTTGGTTCGGAACACGTCACTGAGGCTGAGGTTGGGAAGACGAGCTTTATCATGGTAAGCTGGGATGGAATCAAAACTTATGAAGAAGCGCGAGAACATGGCGGGGAGCTTCAACATTTGCTTGGATAGGACGCAGGCCCTTATTGCATCGAGCGTGTCCACCCTCTCAAGAATGTTGAGCAGAAGATCATTGGGCAGCTTGCTAAGCCTGTCTCCGTCTCCGTTGCCAGCACTAGCTTCCTTGCGAGCTGCTTTCTGCATTGCATTTGGCTGGAACAACAAATTATTAGTATTTAATTTTGAGGATGAACATTACGTCAAGGACATGAAGGAAATATGCCCTAGAGGCAATAATAAAGCTATTATTTATTTCCTTATATCATGATAAATGTTTATTATTCATGCTAGAATTGTATTAACTGGAAACATAATACATGTGTGAATACAGAGACAAACAGAGTGTCACTAGTATGCCTCTACTTGACTAGCTCGTTGATCAAAGATGGTTATGTTTCCTAACCATAGACATGAGTTGTCATTTGATTAACGGGATCACATCATTAGGAGAATGATGTGATTGACATGACCCATTCCATTAGCATAGCACTTGATCGTTTAGTTTGTTGCTATTGCTTTCTTCATGACTTATACATGTTCCTATGACTATGAGATTATGCATCTCCCGTTTACCGGAGGAACACTTTGTGTGCCACCAAACGTCACAACGTAACTGGGTGATTATAAAGGTGCTCTACAGGTGTCTCCGAAGGTACTTGTTGGGTTGGCGTATTTCGAGATTAGGATTTGTCACTCTGATTGTCGGAGAGGTATCTCTGGGCCCTCTCGGTAATGCACATCACTTAAGCCTTGCAAGCATTGCAACTAATGAGTTAGTTGCAGGATGATGTATTATGGAACGAGTAAAGAGACTTGCCGGTAACGAGATTGAACTAGGTATTGAGATACCGACGATCGAATCTCGGGCAAGTAACATACCGATGACAAAGGGAACAACGTATGTTGTTATGCGGTCTGACCGATAAAGATCTTCGTAGAATATGTGGGAGCCAATATGAGCATCCAGGTTCCGCTATTGGTTATTGACCGGAGACGTGTCTCGGTCATGTCTACATTGTTCTTGAACCCGTAGGGTCCGTACGCTTAAGGTTTCGATGACAGTTATATTATGAGTTTTGATTTACCGAAGGAGTTCGGAGTCCCGGATGAGATTGGGGACATGACGAGGAGTCTCGAAATGGTCGAGACGTAAAGATCGATATATTGGGCGACTATATTCGGACATCGGAAAGGTTTCGAGTGATTCAGGTATTTTTCGGAGTACCGGAGAGTTACGGGAATATGTATTGGGCTTTATTGGGCCATACGGGAAAGAAGGAAAAGGGCCTCAAGGGTGGCCGCACCCCTCCCCTTGGTCTGGTCCGAATTGGACTAGGGAAGGGGGCGCCCCCTTCCTTCCTTCTCCTTTTCCCTTCCTCTTTTCCTATTCCATATGGGAGGTGGAATCCTACTAGGACTAGGGAGTCTTAGTAGGACTCCACACTTGGCGCGCCCCCTCCTAGGGCCGGCCTCCTCCTCCCTTGCTCCTTTATATATGGGTGCAGGGGGGCATCCCAAAGACACAACAATTGATTCTTGAGATCTATTAGCTGTGTGCGGTGCCCTCCTCCACCATAATCCTCGATAATATTGTAGCGGTGCTTAGGCGAAGCCCTGCGACGGTAGAACATCAAGATCGTCACCTCGCCGTCGTGCTGACGGAACTCTTCCCCGACATTCTGCTGGATCGGAGTCCGGGGATCGTCATCGAGCTGAACGTGTGCTAGAACTCGGAGGTGCCGTAGTTTCGGTGCTTGATCGGTCGGGCCGTGAAGACGTACGACTACATCAACCGCGTTGTGCTAACGCTTCCGCTTCCGGTCTACGAGGGTACGTAGACAACACTCTCCCTCTCGTTGCTATGCATTATCATGATCTTGTGTGTGCGTAGGAAATTTTTGAAATTACTGCGTTCCTCAACAGGACAAACATCAAGCACAAAATAAGAAAGGCTTACATTGCGTCTACGACGACCGTTCTTGTTCTTCATGGCTGATCGCGTCAAAAATTGAATTGGCCTTACTGATGTTGGGACACGGCGCTGATCGGATAAAAACTGGCCTTGCTGATGTCTGTGACAACGGCGGACGCCTGTGATCACCAGGCTCCTTATCCTCCTTTATCTACTCATTGGCCGGCGCAACAAAGCAGACTAATCATCCGTGAAATAGAAGAGGCCAACTTATTCGATCAATGAGGGCCACCTCGTGCTCCTCCCACTCCTTGATTTATTGATGGCCGGCACTCCTCCAAAAGGGGAAAGGGAGGAGGGCCCTGATTACAATTTCTCAACAGATAGAATCCGAATAAAAAATAATCCTTTTCGACTGCGCTTGCCGCACAAACCGAAATCGATCCCCTTTCTGTCTGGACTGCACAAGGAAATCGACTCTTCTTCCGCCTCCGGCTCCCTTGAGATTGTTTGCCCCCAAAAAACGCAGCCAGGCATAATAGCCCAGGCAGCGGAGGTGGTTCCGACGACGAAGAGTGGTGGTGGCCGGCGGCGGACGGCAAGATTGCGGTGTGTGTGTGTTGGGGGAGGTCACGGCAGAGGAGAGTGCTGGTGGCCGGCGGCGGAGAAGGGATAGGGAAGTTGGAGGGGTTTTTTTACAGGTAGGGGGGGGGGGGTTGCCGCACGGGATGGCTGGCCAAAGAAAACAAAAAAAAACACAGGGAACAAAATGGACTACAATGAAGGGGGAAAATGAACAATAATGAAGGAAAAAGTGTAACAAAGAAAGAAAAACAAAGAAAATCAGTGAAAAAAATGAACTATAATGCAAGAAAAAAAGAAACCCCCAAACAATGAGAAAACAAAGAAAAACCATAGGGAACAAAATAGAAGGAAAAAAACGGAGCAGAGCGAGCGCGTGAGGCGCTAATGGGCCAGCCCGATTTAACTTGCCACATAAACAAATCTCACAAGGTTCAAAGTAGACCAGGATCGGAAAATTTGATGTGCTGATTTCAAAGATTAGAAATGCAGAGTCTCATTTAGCTCTTGTTTAATTTTAATAGAGAGAGAATTTAACTTCCGTCTACAAGTTCAAGGTTTATTTTAAACTTTTTTCGTTTACCATGTGCCACTACGCCCCGACGTCTCATTTTAAGGGATAAAGCCAATGTCCATTGATCAAATACCACAACTAGTGGGATACAATTTGTGTCATGTGATTGATCAAACCAGACATGACGAGAAGCTAAAAATAAAGAAAATCTAGCTAAATTACGGGCGTTAACATTGGCCACACGACCTTCAAAAATAAAATTACAATTAAAAAGAGTTGCTCTAGTTTGATCTCTTTGACGATTGCAATTACTAGTACGTATTTTGGGCCATGCATACTCACCGGCCAGCCTATTAGTGTTTAGCGGGCCTCAGCGACACGTGAACCCACCGACCGGGCCTGGAGCACAGGGCTTGGCGTTGGGCCAGTATCTCTTCTGAGACCGCCGGCCTGTTTCTAAGTCGAAGCCCCTCTCCACAGGCCACACAGCTCATCTCCCCCTCCACCGCCGCCGGCGCCGCCCAGCTCCCCGTCCCCCGGCCGCGCCCACGAGCAAGCGTGGGCGCCGCTCCGCGAACCGGAGCCCCGTTAGAGCCAACCACCGGCCGCCGCTGACCACTGAGCGCCCCAGCTCCGTCTCCGCCGGCGGCGATGACCTCCGCGCACTCCAAGCTCTACTCCGGTACGCACCCCTCTCTCCTCGCCGTCTTCCGCGACGACCCCGCGTCGCTCGAGCTGACCGATAACACGCCTCGCAGATGACGTCAGCCTCGTGGTGGTGGTCGTCGACACCAACCCCTTCTTCTGGGCCGGCGCCGCGCTCCCCTTCGCCGACTTCTTGTCCCACGTACGCGACGGCGGTGCTCCTGAAACCCTAACCCTCTCCTCCCCGCTACCCGCTTCCCCTTTCGATTCGTAGGCATTTGGGGAGCATATAGCGGGGCCGGCTCTCCCCTGATCTAACCAATTTGGTTTGATTTTAGTTTCCGTTTCTTCAAGTGCTTCATCCTTCGATGTTATTTACTGAGTTCTGTGCGGGTGCAGCTGATCCACTTCGTGAACTCGCTCCTGCTGCTGAGCAACCTCAACCACGTGGTCATCATCGCCGCGGGTGTCAGCTCCTGCGCCTACGTCTTCGACTCGGGCAATGCTTATGCCGGAGGCACGGCAGATGTTGCTGAAACCTTGGGCAAGGCGAGCCGCAAGATGGAGGAGTTCATTAAGCAGGATGCTCGTGAGACTGCCAGCAATGGCACCGTTGCTGATGGCGGTGCCGCGTCGCTGTTTTCTGGCGCGCTGTCCCTTGCTCTGTGCTGTATCCTATGATCAAGTTTCTTCCTCGTTGTGCATTTTCCTCTTTACCTTGGTGCATTTGTGTCCTTAATAATATGTGATGTTCAGATATACAGAGGATTTTTCGGTCTGGTACTCGGCATCCACAGCCTCGGGTGAGTACACGTTCTTTTCTGTGATACTTGGTTTTGACCCCTTTTGGTATTTACTTATGAAATTATGTACAAGGGATAGTGTATCAGTTAGCGTACTTGATTGCAATGGGCATAATTGACTGACAAAAAATACTCAATAGACTGATAACAACCTGGCTCGTAGTTGATGACACTATTGATATTTGTTCTTTTGAATTCTTTTAGTCGGTATTCTTACACATAAAATACCTTAGCACCATCTCTTATGCTAACATGAAATGCAGATTTTGTGCCTGCAAGGTTCTCCAGATGGACCTGAACAGTACGCATACTTCTTCCTCAGTACTGCATTTTCATGCACGTATATATTTTCTTCGACTTATTCTTACTTGACCAGACGATCTGCAGATATGTGGCAGTGATGAATTCAATATTTTCGGCACAGCGTTCCATGGTATTACATGAACTGCCTGGATTTGGGTTCCTTGGCTGTTTCTTTTTGTTGTGATTTACTCTGTTACTTTTCAAGTTGTGGAATTTTAGTACGTTCGAACCGCAAGCAACAGTAACATGTTGACATACATCAATAGTTTAATTGTTTAAATCTTTCACTGGCTACTTCCATGGTATCTTACTCAAAACATTTAACAAATCTTGTAGGTTCCAATTGATACATGTATCGTGGGGACACAAGACTCTGCTTTCTTGCAGCAGGTGATATTCTTTGGTGCCCTCTTGCGTTTTACTGATTATATCATCATTTCCAAGTGTTGCCCGCATAACACTTTCTTTTCCTTGCTAATTAGATATTGTTGTCGCATTTCACAGGCTTCATATATAACAGGGGGAGTTTATATGAAGCCCCAAGAACTAAGTGGTCTATTTCAATACCTTGCTGTAAGTTATTTTGCCTTCTACCACACAACTCAGTTATTTTCTTCTGCAGTGCGACAACTTTATCATTCTAGAGGTGTGATAATCATATGAAGCTTGTGGTATCCTTTTTTTTTATGCTCAGTCTCTTCCGTCATGTTTTACATAATATAATATGGAAAGGAGAATATGACAAAAATCTGCATGTAATGTTCCATTGGAAGTTGTGTACAGGTGGCATATAAGAACTGATCATCTAAAATTATTTGGAATCCAGCTAGGCTATAAGGCCAAACACACAATCACAGGCTATGTTCATCTGCTAATCCCATCGCATCGTCACCTTTTCTTTTTCTGCAAACTGAACAGAGAAGTTCCCTATCACCCTAACAAGTATACCAATTTGCCTTCCATATTTGAATGCACAGATATGCTTATAGGTTGCGCTAATGATACGTTTGTGTTGGAGTCAAGAGCTTTCTGTTTCAATTGGTATTAGAAACACTAGATAATAGAAACACTATCTAGGTTATGACACCGTATGTTTGTGAATTAGTTTGACACTTATTATATAGTAAATCTGAGTTGGGTATCCATACATGGTCTGACAGAGTGTGTACTGATTGTATTGTGATGCAAATCTCTTGTTTCAGTGGCTTTGGCAGTATACGGGATTTTGTCTGTTTACTTGTTTTCGAAATGGTTCCCCTCAGTTTCTCGAGAAAAAAATGGGTTCCCCTCTGTGTCCGCCTACATTATATTTTTTGTGTGATTACTTTTATCTAAGTACAAGTGATTAGTTATCTTGAGTTCATGACTCATTCAGCAAATATGCAGGCTGTATTTGCAACGGACTTGCACTCGAGAACTTTTCTGCGCCTCCCTAAGACCCTGGGAGTGGATTTCCGTGCCTCGTAAGTTATTTTCAGTTTTCTCTCAGCTAAGCATATATCTGTTTCTGCTGCAATAGTATCTTCGAGGGATCAAGTGAACTGGTATTTCAACAGTCTTTATCACATAACTCTGAGGTGCTAGCTATAAAGTTGTTAACATGGCATAATACTACAGCAAAGCTGCAAAAGTCATGCATTTAAGTTTTAAAAAGCGCTAGGCGTTAATTGTGTGTTTTGCCACCGCCTTGAGCTTTTCTGACCAAAGCGTGTGCTTAAGCACAGTTATGTGCACATTAAGCATAATTAAGCGCCAGGCATTTTGCTATCGCCTAGAGCCTAGGCGTGCTTAAGCACATGCCTAGGCGCTCTTTTTCAACTATGCCAAATTATGAGGAACAGACAGCTGATTTGTTTCTGAAGTTGTACTTTACCAAAGGTCTGGTTGGGATACCAAATTAAGGTTTCATATTGTTCTTAGTTCCGCTCAGTTTGCCGATGTCATTGACAGTCAACAGCCTCTTTAACTTGTTTTAATGCTCCACAGATGTTTCTGCCACAAGAAGACTATTGACATGGGATATGTTTGTTCAGTTTGCTTATCAATATTCTGCAAGTACCATAAGAAATGTTCGACCTGTGGGTAAGTTATAGCTTTATTTTTTTATAATTATTTCTTGTATTTCTTCAGGAGAGGTTTAATTTTACTTTTAGTACTCCCTCTGTCCCGAAATACTTGTCGGAGAAATGGATGTATCAAGACATATTTTAGTTCTAGATACATCCATTTTTATCCATTTCTACAACAAATAATTCCGGACGTAGGGAGTAATAATCAGTGCTCTCTTTTCCATGTACCCAGAGTGTGATATCTGAATATGTTTCTCTGCTTTCTTTCCCGGCTGTCCCTCTCCATCCAAGTCGGAGTATTCGTTCCTGAATTTTATCCTAGATTGATATCTCATTGCCCACAATGTAGCATTGCTTATGCTGAACATTTTCCCTGGGAAGAGAAATTTAGATGCATGTTTAATCTACTCAATTTACTTGTCTACTTGAACAGCAATACATTGAGCTTTGTCCTTTGTGCGCTCCTTTCACATTTGATTTAATATTATGCCTACTTAAAATACCTTTGCAATTATTTATTTTTGGTGTCAAGATGTCATGAAATAGGCTCGGCCCAGCAGGTTACCATTGTTTGCAATATTACCTCTCATACTATTCCCTTCAGCTGCAAAATGTTGTACTTTCAGTTTGTTTTTGTAAAGTTGTTACCGCTTTCTCTGATGTGGTGTAATAACATAGTTACCCCGATGCAACAACAGAAGGTTTAATTTTATGTGCTACCTTTGCAGGTCAGAATTCAGCCGTGTCAGCATGCCGGATTTGAATTCCTTGCCAGATCAAAGGCAGTAGTAGTCTGTAGACAGGGAACTGCCAGACTGCATACTGGGCCTTTCAGAATTGAACTTCCTTTGATGGCTTACAATATCTAATCTCGTACCATCATCGTTTTTCTACAAGCTGAATCGCTGCAAGGAGGGGATCACGTGTGTATATTCGAAGGGCTGTCAATGTATTAATTAGGGAAACTGGAGTGCAATTTTGTGGACATTATCCCGATTGAGAAATGCACATTAGTTTTGGTACTACTTCATTCTTCTTTGGGAGCTTTGCCCTGAATGTACCACTTGAAACCTTGCTAAGCTGATGCAAAACAATGATGGAAATTAGATCAACTTCTTAAATTTCACTCTTCTTTGGGAGCGAACTTGATATCTTGCTAAGCTGATGCAAAATAATGTTGGAAGTTAGATAACGGAAAATGCATTGCAGCTCTCAGGTGCCGCACACCCTTATATGAATATAGCATTAAAAAAATATCAGAAAAATTCAAAAAAGAGAAGTAAATTTTGGGATATCAAACCTGGGTGCCCGTTGTACACCTGTATTAAGTTTTCTGGGGAATGGGTGCCTGTGGTATCCATGGCGAAGAAAATACGATCCGACATATGATCCATTCAATTTTTTCCCTATACATAGATTTTTTTTACCTTTTTACCGAGATTACCACGGGCATCCATTCTTCACGAAACAGAACATGGGTGTACAATGGGCACCTAGTTTGATATTTCAAAATTTCAGAATTTTTTGAAATTTCCTGTTATTTTCTTAGTGCTATATTCATATAGGGGTGTGTGGCATCCAAGAGCTACAAATCCTCCAAGATTTTGACTTGTAACCCTGCAACGATATGCAGCAGTAAAACGTTCAGCTAAATAACCCGCAGAAGCATTTACCTCTAGGCTCTAGCACATAACTGAGTTGATACTTTTTACAAGATGGCATAGTTATTACAAAGTTTGTTGAAAAAGAAGGCTGATAAAAGAAACAGTACAACATGAGGAGGAAAGTCCGCATTGCCCCTCAGCCACCGCAAAATTCAACTTCAGAGCTATTTCTTTGGCCCGGAAGGGGAATCATCTTGCCAAGTTGACTGCCATTGCTTGTCGTAGAATGTCGACTCGTCGATGAGCTTCTTCAGATTGTCGATGTCCTCGTTTTTCCTGACCAGCAGCACGCCAGCCACAGCAACAAACAGCAGGGTTTTGCAGAAGAAGTTGCCCATTTGGTCGACGAGCCCCACGCCCGTCAAGCTATCGACAAAGTAAGCCATGAAGAAGCCCACCATGGCAGCACGGCCTGCATAGACATTGGTTATATCATTAGAAGATGTGAAATGAAAAGCCAAAAGGTGTAGATAGATATGAATGTACTGTTCTTTCCAATGCCATACCGCCCGTTTACACCAGCAGTTTGTATCGACCGAAAGCACATAATTCTGTTATTTAAACCGAAAGGATTCAAGATAACCATTTAGCTTCTCGGCTTCAGGGAGATGGAACCGCTTGATCCATGCCCACCATGGGATAATCGAAGTGTCGAACACAACGGCGTCTTCGCTGCTACTTGCCTCCGGGGAATCTTCCAGCCATTTCCTCCTCCTGGCCTCTGGAAACAAACAAAGATGCCATTCAGCCTCATCAGATTGTCAGGAATGCAATGTTTGTCCCATTCACTGCAGCAGATCGACAAGTGGCACAAGCTTCTGCATGATCAACAAGTAGCCACTTCATGCAGGAACACTACAGAAATGTAAAACAGTTGGCAAGATGGCCCAATTTGGAATTAGTTCAGAAAATATATGGATTTGAATTTTGAAAACAGTTATAACTTTAGTTAGTACTCCTACTTTGATGTGAGAGCTACTTTACATATAAATTGGTGATTTCCCAATTGGAACTGTCTACTTGTCGAACCTTGCCATCTATAACACTCTTGAGAAATGGAGTGATGCATACGGAGGCGTCGAGCCCATGCAAAAATTCCGCTTCGCTGCGGAGAATATGGGAGCCGCTAGCTCTACGAATAATGCGCAACACGCTCGGATAGGCCTAGACACCCATGGAGAGTATAGCACATATATATAGCTGCAAATCCCTCTGCTTCAGTTTGTGTCATCCTGAGCATTATCTCATCAAGCACGCTAGCAGCAACTGAACCGGAAAGCTAACGTGCGATTTCCGAAAGGCGCTGCTCGCATCCATCATATGCATCGAGGACATTCGACATCAAAAGGCGTCGCTCGCATCGCGCAACCATTACTAGAATCCTCAAGGAAAATGCATGTACTTGCTCTATTGGCATAAGTGCAATCCCGTCTATAATTCCCCATCCGGATCCGGATAAAATGCTGTGACATGCTTAGCTTACTGTCCACTGCTACTTAGCTAGCAGCAGCATGAAGGGGGCGGGCGGCAATCTCACCGGCGTCTATGACGGCGTCCCAGTCGACGGCGCCGCCGGTGTTGCCGAACCGGCTGAGGTCCCAGGTCCCGTTGACCCACCTCGAGTCCTGGAACTTGGGCGACGCCACCGCCTCGGCCTTGGCCGCGGCGACCGGAGCAGCGGGAGCGGCAGCGGCGGGTGCGGCTGCCGCGGACCCGTTGGACGCGGCGGGGGAGGGATCCGCCTCCGCGGGCTTGGGCGGCGCCTCGACGGGGGCCTCCCCGGCGGCGGCGAGGCGGCGGTGGGAGCGGAGGCGCGGGAAGGGGGCGAGGTGGAGGCGGTGGGGCCTGGGGCCGAGCTGGGGCTTGAGCGAGAGCGGGTGCGGGGAGAAGGTGGAGGTCGCCATGGCCATGAGTAGAGCTCCCGCTGAAGTGAGCTGAGCTCCGCTCCCCACTCTATCCCTTCTTCCCCTTGAGGATAGAGTGAGAGCAAGAGAGAGGGGCTTGGACACAGCACACGGACCGCGTGTCTTATGCTTTGCCTTTTTGCTGAGGTGGCGTGGCCTACGTGGACGGTCTGGATGGGGCCTCGTCCCACGTGTGCCTCGTGGTGGCGCACACAACACTTTGTTGGCAAATAATAATGCAAACGGGTTAGGGCATCTCCAACGCGAGTCATCAAAACACACGCAAATGTTTGGACTGAACGGTACCACCAAATCAGGCTGGGTTGGTCCGGCCGCCCGAAATCCCACGGTCTGACCCTAAATCGGGGGAGTTTATACGTTTGCCACATCAAACCCTGACAATCAGAACCCACCCAAAACCAAGCCAATGTCCGCACAATTTGACAATCCCTCCTCTCTCAATCCCGCCCATGTCACGAGATTCGAGGTCTTGTCAGACCGGAAGAACTCCCAACAATGCAATAGCGTCAACGCTACGCAAGAACGACACGTGAAGGAGAGGGCGAAGAAGAAGGCACACACGGCCGCTTAGGATGGAGCTCCAATTCCTCCACATAGGACTGCCGTGTTGGTGACTCACGGGCAATCGCAGCCCTGGCCCACCCAGTACAAGGCGTCATACTACTACGCCACCACACGGTACAGTCAGCCCGACACACAACAACCGATGTAGCACTACGCCGTTTTCTTCAGCTCCGCCTTCGGCCACCCTCCACCGTACACAATCAACCTCAACAACGACTACTTGTTCGCCGAGTCGCGAACGCTCCTCTAGTCGTAGTTTCCGTCCATGGAGACCTGGACTGGCAATGCGTTGTCACTTTTCACGGAATTCCTTCCCAAACTCGACAAGGCGATGATGAACATGATCCATAATGACGGCGTCCACGAAGACAGACAAGTTGAGGACCGCTACTCTCCGCAGTCGGAGCAAGAGACGTAAGTGGACACCCAACAGTCGGGCGTGCCCGATGCGAACGCAAAGAAAAAGCGGGGCTTGTCGTGCTCGAATAGAAAGGGTGAATTGTTGTGTTTGGCATGGTTGGGCATAAGTGTTGACCCGCTTCAAGGAAGGAGCAAAAGGGCTTGCTTTTTCGGCAAAGTGTGCTTGATTTCTATCATGAGCAAAAGCACTATAACCCCTACAGCAAGTGTTCCATGACCGCAATCTGAAGTCGATGATACACTGTTCAAGAGGCTGTCGATAAGTTTTGTGAGGCGCATAATCCATGGCCAAGTGGCCGTCACTGCTCGAGCTTGTAAGTTTTGGTTCATGTTGTTGTATGTGTTCCATTTGTTTACAAAAGGGGGGGCTGAAACTTGAGGCATTTGGCCGAGACAGCCAATTCTTTTTGCTTCTGGGTTTCGAAGGATGTAAACAACTTGATAAACATACATGTTTGCTAATGGTATCATTTGTTTGCAACTATTTAAATGTAGGATTGAATTGCTATTTATCAAGATAGATTTGATAAAGAGAGGAGGAAACAAAACGAATATGAAAATTTGGAGGACAAGATTGGATGACGTGTCCATGGATATTTGATGATATCCATTTGATGATCCGCATTGCATATGTCTTTAGGCTAATTACGTCTCAACTTTTTTCTTTCCTGAAATTCTTCTACTTTTTCCCTGGGGCATGAAAGCACAATTTGGTTCAATGTTCATAGTAAACGAGCACGACATGGTCAGTCGTGCCGGTTAATATGCTGTAAACGATCTCAAAAAATAAAAGATGCTGTAAACGGATACGTGTAGGTCCGTGTAGCGTGCTCACATGCTTTTAACAATGAACGCACGCGTATGCTTGAGGTTTACAGGATTGCTCGGCCACAATCCCGCGAGTACCGTCGTGTGGCAACGACATCCCAACGACAAGCAGCCACATACGAAAAGGCTAAAAGGACTGATCAACAAGCAGGTATGGCTGATCGCAAAAGAGAGGGAAAAAAAACAAGCAGGTATGGCGAGTAACTCACAGATCACCATCACCATCTCCAAAACAACAACACTTCCACGACCACACACAGAATAAGCCAACGGCGTACCATCATCGATCGTCCATCAACATTCAGCGTCATCCATCAGTAACCACGCTCAACAAGCAATTCCATCTCGACCCAAAAATCTGTGCACGCGGAAAAACCCGAGCTACGAACGTACCAAAACCTCCTTTCACCAGCGTTAGGCATCCGGTGAACCAGCAATCCAACAGTTATCGCTACCACTTACTCCTCACCGTTCCAGCGATCCTACCTACTACCAGTGTTTCTTTATACCGTAACGAGTGACAGCAGCGAGACCAAGGAAAAAACAGGTTCCTCTCCGAACACAGCGATCTGAACCTGTAACGTACGTACGCCAACCTAGCAGCCACCATCCATCGCGACGTTCGTATGTATGTAGTGTAAAATGTACCTCCTCTCCATCGGATCCGAGTGAGCCGAAACCTGTAGTGTCAGTGTGATATGTGCAGGGCCGGGCAGGAGTTGCTGCGCTTGAGGACGGGCTCCCGGATGTGGCCGTCGTCCTCCAGGGAGACGGCGCGGAGGTTGGAGGGGTCGTCCAGGAGCATCTTGGCCACCAGGTAGCCCGCCACCGACCACGTCTGGAACTTGCGCGACTGCTTCCCGATGTACCGCCCCGTCTTGCCGTCGTAGTACTCGGGGAAGTCGTCCTTGGCCAGACGCCTCTCCATCAGCTCCACCGCGTCGCGGGCGATGTGGGGCCGCCCCAGCTTCACGCTCACCGCCACCAGGAGCCACAGCAGCACTGCGCAGTTTAGTTTGCGCGCGCCCCCGAAACAGGACATCAGAGGGTAAGCACATTGCCATATACAGTAGAAATGTAGTGCATATATGGAAAGAAGAGCATACAGTGCATGGGCACAGATCCAAGGAGCTAATACTGAATGGACATTATATATGGCGATAAAAAGCAGTGACATGCATCAAACAACTGAAGCTGTTCACTATAAGATCATCTATATGAGCTAAACTATCAATCTCCTATTTTTTTGATAAAAACTATCAATCTCCTATGAGGGTTATTTGATTTCAGGTCATTCATATATACACCATGGACAGGTATAAAACCGAGCAGAAAAGTAAAATACCACCACACAACACAAGTGTGCCCTCAAGTCCTGAACCAGTACGTAGACTAACCACAGGTATAAAGCAGAACAGAAAAGTGAACACTAACTATCCTGCAAAAATAAAAATAAAAAGTGAATAATAACAACTAACACATGTGTGTCCTTAAGTCCAAAACCAGTAACCACCAAGGGCAAAAAGTAAAACAAATTCATGTGTTTTAGGGGGGGGGGGGCATGATATTGCAGCTGTGCAGGGTGTCATAATTAGATTCCTGGAAATACAGATACTGTACACAACCCTTTTCTGAAGACAAATGCCTAAAAAATCACCATAATCAGATACTATGCTACATTCAAACACAATATGATTGCCAGACAGGTAGTATTTGTTTACTTTGTAAGAGCTACTGTGTCAAGACTGTAACTTAAACAAGGTTCACAAAGGAATCATCCATAAATCAATCCTTGACAGCTAAGCTGGACAGAATAGCTAGCTAAAACAGATCAATATTACTCCCAAGCCAGCACAAATTTTGAACTATAATGTGTTGTTAATCCAACTATTTTCAGACTTACCTGGCCACGACCCTCCGTTGTGGTAGCTCCATCTGGTGTTCTTTGGGTCGCATCCAGTGACTATCTGCCATTCCTGGTTTTCCATTGCAGGGTAACAGATCTTCAGGGGCATCTCTCCAATAAGCTCTTTCCAGCGTTCCTCCACGAGATCCAATATTGCCTCAGCTTGTTCTCCAGTTGCCAAACATGACAGGATCGCAATGAAGTTGCCCAAGCAGAACCAGCGGAAGTCCATCCTTGCAGGACTGACGTTTCCAATGAAGTAGCCACCACGGCTAGGCATGAAGTCAAATATCCAGTCAGGGATCGATTCAGGGATCACATTGAACTTGTTCAGAGCTGTCTGCGAGTACTCTTCGGTCTTGTAGCGATAGATGTCGTTGAGTCTTTGGAAGTCGAGCCAGTAGTAACTGTGCAGATGGTAGCTCAAAGCTTTGATCCTCTTTGTTATTTGGTACACAAAGTCGTCATCAGAGTCTTTCAGCAAACTCAAGGCGCATCTCAGAGCCATGAAGAAGAGTGCCTGGATTTCAAGCGGATAGCCGTATATACCCTGCACGCATTTTAATTAATACAAGCAAGAGAAAATATGGCCATGAACAAATGCTTAAGGTATACATTCAGATAGTTCCCCATCCAAAGTTCATAAGATGATCCGTGCTATTTACTTGACCTTGTACAACATTATTATGCAATCTAAGGTGAACTTTGTTTCCAGTCCCAATCTCAATAAGAGCCGTGATACGTGACTAAAACGAATCGCCTTATCTCGTCAACACTTGATTGATGGCATTCACTTATCTGAAAGTATGCTGTTCATAACTACACAATGCTCATACTTTCAAAACTACTGCATTATTGTGCAATGTATGATTCCTAATGTTCAGACTGATCACATTTCAGATTCCTTATCTCATTTGTACACATAGAATATCCTTATAAGCACTCACATAATCCTAACGAGCTTAATGTAATTTCAATTCTGATCAAGAGTGCATTTGTAAGAATGTGCCTGGACAGTTACCTTGTAATAAAACTAATGGGATAAGGGGACAATTTCAATTTTCATGGTAAGCAGGCAGGCACAAGACATAATGTGAACAATAATAACAAAACACATTTATGTAGCGGTGTCTATGAGTGGCTTACCATTCTGCGGTCTATCATGGAGCAACCATCAGCGCAAAGTAATGCTGGAGATGTATCAAACCCTTCAGAGAGCCATAGCTTGAGAATAAGGCGCATGGCCCTTTGGCAGTGAGGACTTTCAGCCAGAGAACTGTCCCTAGTATATTTGGTGTAAGCACGAAGAAGAAAAATCCACCATAGGCCAGAATCCACAGGAGCAACTCGCCCGATAGCAATTTCACCAAAATCAGCAAGCAGAGTTTCAGTCTTCTTCGTAGGGTGGGAATGGTGCACCTTGAAGCTTGCTGGCATCACACCCTGTCCAAGCTTAAAAAGATCAACCATCTTCTCTCTTGATTGAAGGCGAGCAGTCTCTACCAGGAAATTCTTCACTATCGTTGGTTCCCCTTTCATCAAGAAAGCCAAGGCACTAGGAACGAAATCCCTCATGAAAACCTGTTCCAGGATATGGCAAGAATTTCAGCACTGTTGATAATAATGTATGTAGGGTACAAGGAGATTTACAAGTTTTTTTCATGAGACACACAGTAGGTGCTTTACACAAGAGACAATAACTAAAAGCATCAATGTTCGCTATTCGAGAATTTTGCTCTAAAAAATACAGTAGAATAGAGTAAGGAATGTTCATAACTACCAAGGACGAAAAAAACAATGGTTCGACTGGGAAGGAAAAGGTAACCTGGTCATAGTTGAGTTCTGCCTGAGACTTGTCTATTGCAGCAAGAGTCCCAATTGGCTGACCTTTGAAGTAAACTATTGATTGCTTTAGGGCTTCCCAAGCAGCATCTGTGATTGTGTGCCTGTGCATTCCATTGCTGTCTGCAGTGAATTCTCCAGAAGGATCACATGAAGATATTGGTGTACAACCACCTTTAACGATCTCCGGGATTTGGGGCTGATGACAAAGTTGAAAACCATCATGCCCTATCTTAGATAAGATTGCTTGACTCACTTCAGCAGATCTGTGCCGTTCCATAGGCCACGCTTTTTTCTTCTGCTCCAGATTCAAGGAATCATACTTGGTATCATCCGTCAGTTCTGTGACCTTACTCCGAGGGGCAATTGTTGAGGAGAGTACCATCTTTCTAGTTCAAAAGTTCTGAAACAGCAAAACCTCTGCTAATACAAAAAGGTAAACGCAAGTCAGATTTTATCCAAGAGTGAGCTGAATTCATTTCGAAATTCAGAAAATCCATACTGTACAAAAAATAAAATACATTGTATTCTAACTGAAAAGGCCAGCATTCTACCAGTAGCTCGTGCAACTTACAAGTGGAGATGGGTATATGTTTGGTGAAGGTTACCAATGACAAACTGAGATACCAGAACATGAACCAGAGATGAAAGCAGAGCAAAATAAAACCAACACGCACTGCATCTTTTACTTAAGAAGATACACAAACAAACTACCATGCCGTCAAAATGTAAGCCTACAGTAAGAGGAACACATCATCTTATCCACAGAAAAAAGGCAATGGCAGAAAGGGACTAACGTAACGTTGGTAATTTACTCGCATACAGCTAGGAACAATAGCTTTGGGGAATTGCCTGAGGCTGCCTACTGTCTGAAAATAAAATGGGCTATGGACAGTGCATAATTCTAATGTGAAGGTGACAGAAGCCACCTACGCATTTTTACCAGTAAGCCCTTAAAATACTTCTCTCATGTACAGCACTGAGACCAATACTGCTTGTCCCTGCTCAGAATGCTCAGAGACTCCAAATGCAAATCCAACAATTACAATCGCTTACTAAGGGAAGTATCAAAGCAAACTGATCAATCACCGCACCGCACAGGGACACAGCACAACATTACAAGCCGCTGATGCACTGTCTTACACCGACCACCACATCTCAATTTCTTAACAAAAACACGAAACCATCCACCATATCCTCAACCCAAACAGCACACACAGATTAAACAATCATCAAAGATGCACAACATAATAATGATTCAACAACAAATTCGATCCTCTAAATGGAGAACCGTGAAACAGGATGGCACACCCCCTTATCGTAGGGGGAACAGCACGCTGTACATGGCGGCCAACCGCGGACGATCCGAACGCACTAGTAGGACCAAAATCAGCGAAGCATTCCAGGCACTCTGCCACAAGAGCAGAGACGCGGCCGCGCGCCAGGGCGACGGCCTCCGAAATCGAGCGCGACGCTACTACTCCATAAACGGAGGACCTAGAGCGGAGCAGATCGGAAGACCTAGAACGCGAAAAAAAATGGCCAGAACAGGGGACGCACGAACCCGCGCGTGCGAAACCGCAAAACCCTCTCCCACCCCATAAACCTCGAGCGCAGCGAAACCGCGCGGTGAGAGAGACGGAGCGAGAGGGGAGCCCGATCGACGACGCGGCTCCGCCTCCACCCGTCCCCCCGCCCGCGACGAGGCCTGCGGAGGCGGATCTAGACGGCGCGCGCGCGCGCCCGGAGGCCGTCCCCCGGGCCGGATTTAAGCGGGGGAATCGCTGAGGAAAGGGACAAGCAGCCTCGTGCGCGCGTACCTCGGGACCGACGGGCGAATGCTGCTGGCGGGCGGGCGTGGCGGAGGTGGCGGAGGCGCGGCCGATTTCCCGGCGGGGAGGAGGAGCGGGGCGGCGAGGCGTGGTGGGAGGCGGGGGTGTGTCCGGAGCCGGAGGGGTGGGAAATGTGGGAGTGAGGGACGGGTGGGTTTAGCGCCGCGCCTTTGTAGGGGGTAGGTCGGTGAGGGCTCGGTAATTAGCTGTCACTGGCTTCCCTTTGTTGGGCGACGAGAGCGGTAAAAGGTTGCTGTGCGGGGATGAGTCGCGGTCGCGGGTAACCCAAACAATTTGCACTCGTCCGTTGGATAGCTCGTTTCCCCTCTATACTCCCTCTGTTTCATCCATGTAGTGCGTCAAACATTACAAATTTTGATTATGTTTGTTTATACCTCTCCTGGAGGACCTATCTTTGCGTCTTCCGAGGCCAGCGATGGCACAGAGGAGAGGATGACGGGTCCGACACGTTTCCCTGGCGACGCGCCAGGCGATCCCGCCCCTCGACAATGGCCGGCGTGGTTCGCCGTCAACCTTGAGGCGGCGACGACTCTGAAGCCATGTCGCGGGGAGGTTGTGCTCGTCTCGCACCTGGACTCGGTGGAGCTCGTGGACGAGAGAGGGTGTACGGTTGACAGGCGGACCAGGAGAGGGATCGTGCTGGCCCCGGGCACCACAATCGTGTTTCCATGTCACGTCGCGCGCATCGAGGAGGAAGACCCCGGCGGGAACGACGCCTCGGGAGCCGGCGAGGGAGGAATTGCGGCCGGTGAGAGAGGAATTGCGGCCGGTGGGGGAGTTAATTCGGGCAATACTTATGGCCGGGCTGCTCCGCTCCTCCTCGGCCATTCACTTCCTCTCCCAGCCATCTCGATATCCTCTCTCCTCGACTGCGGCGGCGATGGTGGAGATCAGCGAGGAGAAGCTGAGGAGGTTTGCAGGCAGGGACGCGCGCATGCGCGCTCGTCTGAGGGAGATCGGCTCGTGGTACACCAGCAAAAGGGAGATGTATGGGGAGGCGGAGGCGATCTTCGAGGGTCTAACGGTGGCGGAGGAGCGGTCGCTGTTCGGGCGCGGTGGGTGCAAGCATCCGCTCCAGGTGCTGCTGTGGGCGATCGATCAGGCGGACTCGCTGGTGGGAGAAGTGGCGAGGAAGTGGGTGGCGTTCACCTCCTTCGAGACGACAAACCTCGCCCCGGCCATGAGGGAGTCGGTGCTCAGATCCCACGAGGGGGTACTGGCTCTCCCCACTCCAGGATCGGCCATGGCGCCGATCGAGATCCGCGAAGACCCAGTGGCGCAAGCACCACAGGAGGAGCCGCCGTAGGTGGAGGCGCGGACCCTGAGACGCTCGGCTCGACTCGCTTCAGCTCCGACTCCGGCGATGTCGACTCCTCGTCGCTCGGCACGCCTCGCCGGAATCGATGCCCGAAGCCTCCGCTAGCCTGCAACCGCTTCTGGATGCTGGCTAGCAGAGATTCAGGTTTCGATTCTGATGAGGATGAAGATGCAGGTATTTGATGTGATTTGACTCCTTCATATGATCCCTCCTGCTATAATTATCGCATACAATTGGAGGATATTGATACACAAAGCCGTATCAGGCGTGTTAATAGGAAAATGAAGAAAAAAATGAATCAATATGTGCAGAGTTTACTTCTGAAACATGAGGGGTGTGAAGATAGAAATGAAATTGATAGGATGCATACTGATTATGGTAGTGATTTGATACATATTGATTCTCCCAGTTGGGGAAATTATCATAATGGTGAAATTGATATGGCGCTTGCTAAAATGAAGCCCAAAAATCCAAAAATTTGGGATTATACCAGATTCCCTAAATTCTTAAGTGACATTGAACCTGATGATATTAATCCTCCCAAAAAACTTATAAATGGTTCTAAGAGGAGAGTGAACAAAATTGATAGGGAACATATTAGGATTGATATACCTGAGAATTATGTGCTAGAAGAAGGGGTTGGTGAATTTCAGAGGGAAAGAGGAATTCAGAGTGCTGAAACAGAGAACAGGGGAGACAGCAGAGGAAGAGAGTGGAGGGGGACTGGTTCTGTTAAAGTGGGCTTTAAAGACGCATGGCCCTGTAACACCCCGGATATAACTTTCCCAATTTGTACTCCAACTCTTGTCGTTTCCGGCGTTAAGTTATATTTATTCCCTCGGGTTCGGGTTTTTGTCTCCGTGTGTTGTTATCGTTGTCATGCATCTCATATCATGTCATCGTGTGCATTGCATTTGCATACGTGTTCGTCTCATGCATTCGAGCATTTTCCATATTGTCCGTTTTGCATTCCGGCGCTTCGTTCTCCTCCGGTGGCCATTTCTAGCTTTCTTTCGTGTGTGGGGATTAAACATTTCCGGATTGGACCGAGACTTGCCAAGCGGCCTTGGTTTACTACCGGTAGACCGCCTGTCAAGTTTCGTATCATTTGGACTTCGTTTGATACTCCAACGGTTAACCGAGGGACCGAAAAGGCCTCGTGTGTGTTGCAGCCCAACACCCCTCCATTTTGGCCCAAAACCCACCCAACTCTGCTCCATCATCTAGAGCGTTCGATCACGATCGCGTGGCCGAAAACCGCACCTCATTTGGACTCTCCTAGCTCCCTCTATGCCTATATATAGACCCCTTCCCCGAAATCTGGATCCCCCTCGTCCAAACCCTAAAAATCATCTCTCTCCGCGTCGGACGTGTCCGTCCGCCGCCGGACACGCCGCGCCGCCACCCGCGGCCACTGGCAGAGCGCCACGTGGCGCGCCGCCACCTCCTCCCTGTTGGGGAACGTAGTAGAAATTCAAAATTTTCCTACGTGTCACCAAGATCTATCTATGGAGAGACCAGCAACGAGGGGAAGGAGAGTGCATCTACATACCCTTGTAGATCGCTAAGCGGAAATGTTCAAGAGAACGGGGTTGATGGAGTCGTACTCGTCGTGATCCAAATCACCGGAGATCCTAGTGCCGAACGGACGGCACCTCCGCGTTCAACACACGTACAGCCCGGTGACGTCTCCCATGCCTTGATCCAGCAAGGAGAGAGGGAGAGGTTGAGGAAGACTCCATCCAGCAGCAGCACAACGCCGTGGTGGTGGTGGAGGAGCGTGGCAATCCTGCAGGGCTTCGCCAAGCACCACGGGAGAGGAGGAGGTGTTGGAGAAGGGAGAAGGAGGCAACCAAAGGCATGGATCAAAGAGCCCTCCTTCCCCACTATATATAGGAGGGCCAAGGGGGGGGGGGGCGCCGGCCCTAGGAGATCCAATCTCCTAGGGGGGTGGCGGCCAAGGGAGGTTTCCCTCCCCCCCCAAGGCACCTAGGAGGTGCCTTACCCCCTTGGGACTCTTCCTTAGGGTCCCCCCCACCCTAGGCGCATGGGCCCTAGGGGGAAGTGGCGCCCCAGCCCACTTTAGGCTGGATCCCTTCCCAATTCAGCCCATGGGACCCTCCGGGATAGGTGGCCCCACCCGGTGGGCCCCCGGGACCCTTCCGGTGGTCCCGGTACAATACCGATGACCCCGAAACTCGTCCCGATGGCCGAAATAGGACTTCCTATATATAAATCTTTACCTCCGGACCATTCCGGAACTCCTCGTGACGTCCGGGATCTCATCTGGGACTCCGAACAACATTCAGTAACCACATACAAACTTCCTTTATAACCCTAGCGTCATCGAACCTTAAGTGTGTAGACCCTACGGGTTCGGGAGACATGCAGACATGACCGAGACGTTCTCCGGTCAATAACCAACAGCGAGATCTGGATACCCATGTTGGCTCCCACATGTTCCACGATGATCTCATCGGATGAACCACGATGTCAAGGACTTAATCAATCCCGTATACAATTCCCTTTGTCTATCGGTACGATACTTGCCTGAGATTCGATCGTCGGTATCCCGATACCTTGTTCAATCTCGTTGCCGGCAAGTCTCTTTACTCGTTCCGTAACACATCATCCCGTGATCAACTCCTTGATCACATTGTGCACATTATGATGATGTCCTACCGAGTGGGCCCAGAGATACCTCTCCGTTTACACGGAGTGACAAATCCCAGTCTCGATTCGTGCCAACCCAACAGACACTTTCGGAGATACCCGTAGTGCACCTTTATAGTCACCCAGTTACGTTGTGACGTTTGGCACACCCAAAGCACTCCTACGGTATCCGGGAAGTTGCACAATCTCATGGTCTAAGGAAATGATACTTGACATTAGAAAAGCTTCAGCATACGAACTACATGATCTTGTGCTAGGCTTAGGATTGGGTCTTGTCCATCACATCATTCTCCTAATGATGTGATCCTGTTATCAATGACATCCAATGTCCATGGTCAGGAAACCATAACCATCTATTGATCAACGAGCTAGTCAACTAGAGGCTTACTAGGGACATGGTGTTGTCTATGTATCCACACATGTATCTGAGTTTCCTATCAATACAATTCCAGCATGGATAATAAACGATTATCATGAACAAGGAAATATAATAATAACTAATTTATTATTGCCTCTAGGGCATATTTCCAACAGTCTCCCACTTGCACTAGAGTCAATAATCTAGTTCACATCGCTATGTGATTAACACTCAATGAGTTCTGGGTTTGATCATGTTGCTTGTGAGAGAGGTTTTAGTCAACGGGTCTGAACCTTTCAGATCCGTGTGTGCTTTACAAATCTCTATGTCATCTCCTAGATGTAGCTACCACGTTCTATTTGGAGCTATTCCAAATAACTGTTCTACTTGCTGGAGCCATTCTAAATTGTTGCTCCATTATACGTATCCGGTATCTCTACTCAGAGCTATCCGGATAGGTGTCAAGCTTGCATCGACGTAACCCTTTACGACGAACTCTTTTACCACCTCCATAATCGAGAAAATTCCTTAGTCCACTAGTTACTAAGGATAACTTTGACCGCTGTCTTGTGATCCATTCTTGGATCACTCTTGTACCCCTTGACTGACTCATGGCAAGGCACACTTCAGGTGCGGTACACAGCATAGCATACTGTAGAGCCTACGTCTAAAGCATAGGGGACGACCTTCATCCTTTCTCTCTATTCTGCCGTGGTCGAGCTTTAAGTCTTAACTTCATACCTTACAACTCAGGCAAGAACTCCTTCTTTGACTGATCCATCTTGAACACCTTCAAGATCATGTCAAGGTATGTGCTCATTTGAAAGTACCATTAAGCGTTTTGATCTATCCTTATAGATCTTGATGCTCAATGTTCAAGTAGCTTAATCCAGGCTTTCCATTGAAAAACACTTTCCAAATAACCCTATATGCTTTCCAGAAATTCTACGTCATTTCTGATCCATAACATATACTCATCAGAAATTCTATAATGCTCCCATTCACTTCTTTGGAAATACAAGTTTCTCATAAACTTTGTGTACACCCAAAATCTTTGATCATCTCATCAAAGCGTACATTCCAACTCCGAGATGCTTACTCCAGTCCCTTCCGGTTGTATCACATACAACCTTTCCTCAAAAATCGTTGAGGAAACAATGTTTTGACATCCTATCTGCAAGATTTCACAAATAATGCAGTAATTGCTAATATAATTCCAACAGACTCTTAGCATCTCTACGAGTGAGAAAGTCTCACCGTAGTCAACTCCTTTGAACTTGTCGGGAAACTTCTTAACGACAAGTCGAGCTTTCTTAATGGTGACATTTACCATCATTGTCCGTCTTCCTTTTAAATCCATCTGTACTCAGCAGCCTCACGACCATCAAGTAGTTCTTCCAAAGTCTACACTTTGTTTTCATACATGGATCCTCTCTCGGATTTTATGGCCTCGAGCCATTTATCGGAATCCAGGCCCACCATCGCTTCTCCATAGCTCGTAGGTTCATTGTTGTCTAGCAACATGACTTCCAAGACAGGATTACGTACCACTCTGAAGTAGTACGCATCCTTGTCATCCCACGAGGTTTGGTAGTGACTTGATCCGAAGTTTCATGATCACTATCATAAGCTTCCACTTCAATTGGTGTAGGTGCCACAGGAACAACTTCCTGTGCCCTGCCACACACTAATTGAAGAGACGGTTCAATAACCTCATCAAGTCTCCACCATCCTCCCACTCAATTCTTTCGAGAGAAACTTTTCCTCGAGAAAGGACCTGATTCTAGAAACAATTCCTTATTGCTTTCGAATCTGAGACAGGAGGTATACCCAACTGTTTTGGGTGTCCTATGAAGATGCATTTATCCGCTTTGGGTTCGAGCTTATCAGCCTGAAACTTTTTCACATAAGCGTCGCAGCCCCAAACCTTTAAGAAATGACAGCTTAGGTTTCTCTAAACCATAGTTCATACGGTGTCATATCATCAGAATTACGTGGTGCCCTATTTAAAGTGAATGTGGTTGTCTCTAATGCCTAACCCATAAACTATCGTGGTAATTCGATAAGAGACATCATGGTATGCATCATATCCAATAGGGTGCAGTTATGATGTTCGGACATACCATCACACTATGGTGTTCCAGGCTGTATTAGTTGTGAAACAATTTCCACAATGTCTTAATTCTGTGCCAAACTCGTAATTCAGATATTCATCTCTATGATCATATCATAGATATTTTATCCTCTTGTCACAACGATCTTTCAACTTCACCCTGAAATTACTTGAACCTTTCAATAATTCAGACTCGTGATTCATCAAGTAAATACACTCAACATCTACTCAAATCATCTGTGAAGTAAGAACATAACGATATCCACTACACGCCTCAGCACTCATTGGATTGCACACATCAAAATGTATTACTTCCAACAAGTTGCTTTCTAGTTCCATTTTACTGAAAACGAGGCTTTCAGTCATCTTGCCCATGTGGTATGATTTGCATGTCTCAAGTGATTCAAAATCAAGTGAGTCCAAACGGTCCATTTGCATGGAGTTTCTTCATGCATATACACCAATAGACATGGTTCGCATGTCTCAAACTTTTCAAAAACGAGTGAGCCCAAAGATCCATCAACATGGAGCTTCTTCATGCGTTTTATACCGATATGACTTACGTGGCAGTGCCACAAGTAGGTGGTACTATCATTACTATCTTTTGGCATGAACATGTGTATCACTACGATCGAGATTCAATAAACCATTCATTTTAGGTGTAAGACCATTGAAGGTATTATTCAAATAAATAGAGTAACCATTATTCTCCTTAAATGAATAACCGTATTGCGATAGACATAATCCAATCATGTCTATGCTCAACGCAAACACCAATCTCGATGGTAGAGGGAGCGTGCGATGTTTGATCACATCAAGCTTGGAAAAACTTCCAACACATATTGCCAGCTCACCTTTAGCTAGTCTCCGTTTACTCTGCAGCCTTTTATTTCGAGTTTACTAACATTTAGCAACCGAACCGGTATCTAATACCATGGTGCTACTAGGAGTACTAGTAAAGTACACATCAACACAATGTATATCCAATATACTTCTATTGACCTTGCCAGCCTTCTCATCTACCAAGTATCTAGGGTAATTCTGCTCCAGTGGCTGTTCCCCTTATTACAGAAGCACTTAGTCTCGGGTTTGGGTTCAACCTTGGGTTTCTTCACTAGAGCAGCAGCTGATTTGCCGTTTCATGAAGTATCCCTTCTTGCCCTTGCCCTTCTTGAAACTAGTGGTTTCACCAACCATCAACAATTGATGCTCCTTCTTGATTTCTACTTTTGCGGTGTCAAACATCGCGAACATCTCAAGGATCATCATATATGTCCCCGATACATTATAGTTCATCACGAAGCTCTAGCAGCTTGGTGGTAATGACTTCGGAGAACTATCACTATTTCATCTGGAAGATCAACTCCCACTTGATTCAAGCGATTGTTGTACTTAGACAATCTGAGCACAAGCTCAACAATTGAGCTTTTCTCCCTTAGTTTGCAGGCTAAGAAAATCGTCGGAGGTCTTATACCTCTTGATATGGGCACGAGCCTGAAATCCCAATTTCAGCCCTCAAAACATCTCATATGTTTCGCGACATTTCAAAAACGTCTTTGGTGCCTCAACTCTAAACCGTTTAACTGAACTATCACGTAGTTATCAAAATGTGTATGTCAGATGTTCGTAACATCCACAGACAACGTTCGAGGTTCAGCACACTGAGCGGTGCATTAAGGACATAAGCCTTCTATGAAGCAATGAGGACAATCCTCAGTTTACGGACCTAGTCCGCATCATCTTTCAACTAAATTTTCTCTAGGAACATATCTAAACAGTAGAACTGAAGCGCGAGCTATGACATAATTTGCGAAGACCTTTTTGACTATGTTCAGGATAATTAAGTTCATCTTATGAACTCCCACTCAGATAGACATCCCTCCAGTCATCTAAGTGATTACATGATCCGAGTCGACTAGGCCGTGTCCGATCATCACGTGAGACAGACTAGTCAACATCGGTGAACATCTTCATGTTGATCGTATCTTCTATACGACTCATGCTCGACCTTTCGGTCTTCTGTGTTCCGAGGCCATGTCTATACACATGCTAGGATCGTCAAGTCAACCTAAGTGTTTGCATGTGTAAATCTGTCTTACACCCGTTGTATGTGAACGTTTGGATCAAACACCCAATCATCACGTGGTGCATTGAAACAACGAACTGTCGCAATGGTGCACAGTTAGGGGGAACACTTTCTTGAAATTTTAATGAGGGATCATCTTATTTACTACCGTCGTTTTAAGCAAATAAGATGTATAAACATGATAAACATCACATGCAATCAAATAGTGACATGATATGGCCAATATCATATTGCTCCTTTTGATCTCCATCTTCGGGGCTCCATGATCATCATCGTCACCGGCATGACACCATGATCTCCATCATCATGATCTCCATCATCATGTCTCCATGAAGTTGTCACGTCATCTATTACTTCTACTACTACAGCTAATGGTTAGCAATAAAGTAAAGTAATTACATGACGTTTATGTTGACACGCAGGTCATAAATAAATTAAGACAACTCCTATGGCTCCTGCCGGTTGTCATACTCATTGACATGCAAGTCGTGATTCCTATTACAAGAACATGATCAATCTCATACATCACATATATCATTCATCACATCCTTTGGCCATATCACATCACATAGCACACCCTGCAAAAACAAGTTAGACGTCCTCTAATTGTTGTTTGCATGTTTTACGTGGCTGCTATGGGTTTCTAGCAAGAACATTTCTTACCTACGCAAAACCACAACGTGATATGCCAATTGCTATTTACCCTTCATACGGACCCTTTTCATCGAATCCGATCCGACTAAAGTGGGAGAGACAGACACCCGCTAGCCACCTTATGCAACTAGTGCATGTCAGTCGGTGGAACCAGTCTCACGTAAGAGTACGTGTAAGGTCGGTTCGGGCCGCTTCATCCCACGATGCCGCCGAATCAAGATAAGACTAGTAACGGCAAGCATATTGAACAAAATCAACGCCCACAACTACTTTGTGTTCTACTCGTGCATAGAAACTACGCATAGACCTAGCTCTGATACCACTGTTGGGGAACGTAGCAGAAATTCAAAATTTTCCTACGTGTCACCAAGATCTATCTATGGAGAGACCAGCAACGAGGGGAAGGAGAGTGCATCTACATACCCTTGTAGATCGCTAAGCGGAAGCGTTCAAGAGAACGGGATTGATGGAGTCGTACTCGTCATGATCCAAATCACCGGAGATCCTAGTGCTGAACGGACGGCACCTCCGCGTTCAACACACGTACAGCCCGATGACGTCTCCCATGCCTTGATCCAGCAAGGAGAGGGGGAGAGGTTGAGGAAGACTCCATCCAGCAGCAGCACAACGGCGTGGTGGTGGTGGAGGAGCGTGGCAATCCTGCAGGGCTTCGCCAAGCACCACGGGAGAGGAGGAGGTGTTGGAGAAGGGAGAAGGAGGCAACCAAAGGCATGGATCAAAGAGCCCTCCTTCCCCACTATATATAGGAGGGCCAAGGGGGGGGGGCGCCGGCCCTAGGAGATCCAATCTCCTAGGGGGGTGGCGGCCAAGGGAGGTTTCCCTCCCCCCCAAGGCACCTAGGAGGTGCCTTACCCCCTTGGGACTCTTCCTTAGGGTTCCCCCCCCCACCCTAGGCGCATGGGCCCTAGGGGGAAGTGGCGCCCCAGCCCACTTTGGGCTGGATCCCTTCCCAATTAAGCCCATGGGACCCTCCGGGATAGGTGGCCCCACCCGGTGGGCCCCCGGGACCCTTCCGGTGGTCCCGGTACAATACCGATGACCCCGAAACTCGTCCCGATGGCCGAAATAGGACTTCCTATATATAAATATTTACCTCCGGACCATTCCGGAACTCCTCGTGACGTCCGGGATCTCATCTGGGACTCCGAACAACATTCGGTAACCACATACAAACTTCCTTTATAACCCTAGTGTCATCGAACCTTAAGTGTGTAGACCCTACGGGTTCGGGAGACATGCAGACATGACCGAGACATTCTCCGGTCAATAACCAATAGCGGGATCTGGATACCCATGTTGGCTCCCACATGTTCCATGATGATCTCATCGGATGAACCACGATGTCAAGGACTTAATCAATCCCGTATACAATTCCCTTTGTCTATCGGTACGATACTTGCCTGAGATTCGATCGTCGGTATCCCGATACCTTGTTCAATCTCGTTACCGGCAAGTCTCTTTACTCGTTCCATAACACATCATCCCGTGATCAACTCCTTGATCACATTGTGCACATTATGATGATGTCCTACCGAGTGGGCCCAGAGATACCTCTCCGTTTACACGGAGTGACAAATCCCAGTCTCGATTCGTGCCAACCCAACAGACACTTTCGGAGATACCCGTAGTGCACCTTTATAGTCACCCAGTTACGTTGTGATGTTTGGCACACCCAAAGCACTCCTACGGTATCCGGTAGTTGCACAATCTCATGGTCTAAGGAAATGATACTTGACATTAGAAAAGCTTCAGCATACGAACTACATGATCTTGTGCTAGGCTTAGGATTGGGTCTTGTCCATCACATCATTCTCCTAATGATGTGATCCCGTTATCAATGACATCCAATGTCCATGGTCAGGAAACCGTAACCATCTATTGATCAACGAGCTAGTCAACTAGAGGCTTACTAGGGACATGGTGTTGTCTATGTATCCACACATGTATCTGAGTTTCCTATCAATACAATTCCAGCATGGATAATAAACGATTATCATGAACAAGGAAATATAATAATAACTAATTTATTATTGCCTCTAGGGCATATTTCCAACACTCCCGCCGAAGCCCGCTCGGCCCGGGGCCGGCCCCCGCGGCCCGTAGCCGCCCGCCGCCTCGCGCCGCGCCCCCGCCTCGCCCGAGCCGCCTCCACCGGATCCGGCCGCCGCAGGCCATTGCCGGCCGGCGCCCGAAGCTCCTCGCCGGCCCGCCGCCTCCCCCTGCCGGCGCCACCACCAGCTGCCGCCACCGCGCCCTGCACCGCCGCCCCCGGCCACCGGTGTCCGTGCCCGCCGGCCGCCGCCGTCCGGCCTCCCCCTCGTCGCCGGCAACCTCCTCCTCTCCGGCAGCTACAGTACCTCGCCGGAGTTCCTCGTTTTCCGTGCGCGAGATCTAGATCCAAAAAAACCCTAGGTCAAATTTTCGTCTAAGTCCCAGATTTTTCAGTTCAAGTGCTCATGTTCGTAGCTCCGTAACTTTGCATCCGTAGCTCTGATTCATGCATATAGCATATCAAAATGTTCATCTCAGAGAGTACATCATTTCATTCCATTGCATCATTTTCATTTGAGTTCATCTTGATGCCCGAAATGCTGTTAGAAGAAGGCTACTTGAGATAATTGTCAGATCTGCTACTCCGTTTAGCTTTTTGTCATTTTTGCTATGATTAATGTGTGCTTGCTATGCCCTAATGCTCTACATGAGTTTTGTTAAGGGTTTTGTAATCTTTCCAGAGGTGCAACCCATGTATTTTTGTGATGTGTGTGGTGACTAGTGCAAGCTTGCAAAGTGGTGCACTTGGTAAATCTGTTTTCAGATACTTAGTATTTTCACTAAGTCCTGCAGTTGTTTATCTCATGATGCCATATGTTCATGTTGTTTCCTAGTGATCCGTGCCTCTTTTGAGGATGATCAGTAAGAATGTTTTGTTAATCTTGTAGTGCTCTATCCATCCATGTCTTTGTTTGCAATTATGGAGCATCCTATCTTGAGTCAATCGAGCTCTACTTTTGCTACTTTGTGAATCTGGGCAGATTGTCAACTTGTTTGCAATTTTGCCGCTGATGTTGTAGTTGATCCGTGCATTCTATGCTATTGTTCTTGCCATGTCTAGCTTGAATTTTGTGCCTTCTTGATGGAGGTATGCTTGTCTTGCCATGACTTGCACCGTAGTGAGTGCATCGAGCTCGTAAACATGCCTACTTGAGTTATATTTCAGCATGTGTCAGTTTTCACTAAGTCTGAAAACTGATTATGTTTTTGCTATGTTCACATGCTTGCAATTGTATTTTCTGATCCCTTTTGGCTCAAGGTCACTAAGGGACTTTTGTTAAGCTCTTTGAGTAGCTCCATGCCATGTTTTACTTTGCCATGTTCAGGTCCTGTAGCATGTAGTTTTGTTGCTCCGAAGAGGGCTACCTGATCTGGAATTCCAGACAAGTGTTAATTTCACTAAGTCTGAGATCTGTTTGCCATTTGCATTTTTTGCCATGCTTGTTTGAACCTGTTAATGGATGAATTGGCCGTAGCTCAGTGCTAAACTTTTGTTAAGCATCTTGTGTGCATTCCTGCCATGTATTTTGTTGTCATGTTTGGGTGCTGTAGCATGTTCATTTCATTGCATTTAGATGCCTACTTGCTGTAAATCACAGACCGGTGTCATTTTTGAATCGCTTGCCATTTCCAAACCGTAACTCCGATTCCGGCGTTCTTTATATAGTTTTCAAGCGATTTCATCTCATCTTTCCAGTGTAACACTTGGAATTCCATGTTGAGGCCAGGTTCTTGCATTTCCTGTCATATCTTGCATTTTGCATCCCGCATCGCATCCCGCATAGCACATCATCTTTGCATCATATTGTTTGAGCTTTGCACGTGGTTGATTGTGTCCTTGTTGCTTGTTTGTCTTGTTTGGGTAGAGCCGGGAGACGAGTTCGCTAACGAGGAGCCCGTTGAGTTTGCTTTCGAGGATCCAGTCAACTCTGACGACTGTGCAGGCAAGATGATCATACCCTCGATATCACTACTATCTTTGCTATGCTAGTTTGCTCGCTCTTTTGCTATGCCATTGCTACGATGCCTATCACTTGCTTGCAAGCCTCCCAAATTGCCATGTCAAACCTCTAACCCACCATGTCCTAGCAAACCGTTGATTGGCTATGTTACCGCTTTGCTCAGCCCCTCTTATAGCGTTGCTAGTTGCAGGTGAAGATTAGAGGCCGTTCCTTGTTGGAACATTTATTTACTTGTTGGGATATCATTATATTACTTTGTTATCTTAATGCATCTATATACTTGGTAAAGGGTGGAAGGCTCGGCCTCTCGCCTAGTGTTTTGTTCCACTCTTGCCGCCCTAGTTTCCGTCATATCGGTGTTATGTTCCCGGATTTTGCGTTCCTTACGCGATTGGATTATAATGGGAACCCTTGATATTTCATCTTGATTAAAGATTTTCCAGCAATGCCCAACCTTGGTTTTACCATTTGCCACCTAGCCTTTTCTTTCCCTTGGGTTCTGCAGACTCAAGGGTCATCTTTATTTTAACCCCCCCCGGGTCAGTGCTCCTCTGAGTGTTGGTCCACCTGTCAGCTACCGGTGGCCACCAGGGGCAACTCTGGGCTGGCCTACCCGTACCTAGGACAATCTGAGTGTGCCCTGAGAAAGAGATATGTGCAGCTCCTATCGGGATTTGTCGGCACATTCGGGCGGTGTTGCTGGTCTTGTTTTAACCTGTCGAAGTGTCTTGAATTACCGAGATACCGAGTCTGATCGGAACGTCTTGGGAGGAGGTCTATTCCTTCGTTGACCGTGAGAGCTTGTCATGGGCTAAGTTGGGACTCCCCTGCAGGGATTGAACTTTCGAAAGCCGTGCCCGCGGTTATGGGCAGATGGGAATTTGTTAATGTCCGGTTGTAGATAACTTGAACCTTAATTAATTAAAATGAATCAACTGAGTGTGTTACCGTGATGGCCTCTTCTCGGCGGAGTCCGGGAAGTGGACACGGTGTTGGAGTAATGCTTGCGCAGGTTTCTCGCTAGTTTCTCGCTCGCGCTTTGCCTCCTCTTCTCGCTCTCTTTTGCGAATAAGTTAGCCACCATACTTGCTAGTCGCTTGCTGCAGCTCCACTCATATTTTACCTTGCCTTACCTATAAGCTTAAATAGTCTTGATCGTGAGGGTGCGAGATTGCTGAGTCCCTGTGGCTCACAGATTACTATTACACCAGATGCAGGGCCTGATGTTTCCGCTCCAGGAGACGCGTATGAGCTCAAGTGGGAGTTCGACGAAGACTCTCAACGTTACTATGTTTCCTTTCCCGATGATCAGTAGTGGTGCCCAGTTGGGGGTGATTGGGACCGTGTCGCATGTTGGGTTCTCTTTTATTTTGGCACCGTAGTCAGGCCATGAGTGTTTGGATGATGTAATGTTATTAATGTACTTGATTGACGTGGCGAGTGTAAGCCAACTATGTTATCTCCCCTTTATTATTTATATTACATGGGATGTTGTGAAGATTGCCTAACTTGCGACATATGCCTTCAATGCGATTATGTCTCTAAGTCATGCCTCGACACGTGGGAGCTATAGTCGCATCGAGGGTGTTACAGGCCCAACAAGGAGCGACGTTTTGGGGGGCCAGAGGGGGGTGTGGAGGGGATGGACATATATAAAGGAGGTATCCCACCTCTCGTCCCTGAACCTGATTTCCTCCACCCTCCAAACCCTAAAATATCTAAGGCGGCGGGGAACAGTGAGGCTGAGACTGAGGAAGAAGAGATTTCTTGGGGAGAAGGAGAGATCATGGCCAATAGACAAGAAAGCTGGCGGCCCAGGCCGGGGAGAGGGACATGCTTCGGATGAAGAGGTAATTATTACAACAAGCCCAACAATTTCGAGAGAGGTTTTAATAGGATTGATGGGAGAGATCAAGATAATTTTGAATGGAGGAGTAGAGATGAGAATTACAGAGGAGGATCTGGGACTAACAGCAGTGGCTCTGGAGGAGAAGGGGCATCTATGAGGAGTGGCAGGGAGCTGGATGGCAAGGCTGGAAATTTTGGTTCAGGCAGAATGGGGGGGCAACAGGAAAAAGCTCATGGGGGAAGTGGAGAGACGGGATCTGGAACTGGTTTTGCAACAGTCAACCATAGTGTTCCGCAGATGGGTATTCAAAGGGGACAGATGCAGTTGGCGGGTGGTTTCCCTGTGATGAACAATACTAACTTTCCCCAGTTGGTACCAGTTGGAATGGGCTTGGGTCAGTTTGGGTTTTGTGCCACAGGAGCAAATGGCACAACAGTACCAATATCTGCTCTCCAACATGCCAAAACAAGAGACTTTGAAAATGCAGGGACTACAGAAGGAGGAAGGGGAGAAAGGGCCAACAAAGAAGAAAGATACGGGGAATAATACCAAGGAAATGTTTTGTGTCAAATGTAAAGAGCAGGGACACTTAAAGAGTGAATGCAAAAACAAACTGTTTTGTGTGATGTGCCAGAGGGCATCACACAATACTAAAGATTGCACAGTGCTGAAACAAGCTAAACCTATGGCCAAATATGTGGGATATGGAGCTAGGGGATTAGGTTGCCTTCTGGTTCAAAACACCAAAGACATTGTAGCTGCTGAACATATAAACCCTATGGCTTTGGTGACTGTTCACTCTGGACAGTTGAATGAAACTACAGTTGCTTTTAGATTCTCTAAGATGTTTGAATGGGGATGGACCTGGAGAGCTAAATTTCAAAGCCCTGCAACTTTCCTGATGAGATTTCCCAATAAAGCCAAATTAGTGGAACTAAAAAACTTTGGAAAATTAACTCTTCTAGGGACAGGGGCAATGGTGGAAGTTGATTTCTGGAGCCCAGATGATAAAGCCAAAGGGAAGCTACATTCTGTGTGGATAAAAATGTGGGGAGTGCCTGACAACCTGAGACATTACTTGGGAATATGTGAGATTGGGTCTGCTCTGGGACCAGTGGTTGAGGTGGATATTGAACATATACACTCTAGAGAAGAGATCAAAGTGAAGGTTGGGGTGAGAGACATACACAAGATACCAGCAGGGACTGAGATAACCACCAAAGATTTACTCTTGTATGATATACACTTTGAGTTTGACTCAGTTGCAGAACAAGGGTGGTACAAATTTGAGGAGGGAAACAAGAGGAAGATGTTTGAATATCTGGAGCTAGAACACTTTGAGACACAAAGAGAGAATGACATGCAGAAGAAGAGCAAACAAAAAGACACTGGAAAAACAAATGTAAGTTTGGGGAGCCTGGGTCTGAAATAGTATGAACAGGTGGTTCTGAAACCTGGGGGGAGTGGCCAAACCAATGATACTCTTGAAGAGAATAAAAAGACAGAGAGAGCTGCAGAGATGCAAGGGAGAGAGGAGGATCTGTTGTTCAGGTTGCAAAGAGCAGATGAATTGGCTGCTAGACAGTCTGCACAGCTGATGTTGGAGGAAAAAAAGAGGAAAGAAATGGAGATCATTAGGAAAACCCTTGAAAATGAGGTGAAAGACAGCATGAGTTGCTCCAGATTAATCTTAAAGGAGGTGAAGAAATAAAAGGGTCACAATATGGAGATAAAAACACTGCCGAGGGAGAGGAAGTGGAGAATCTTGATGAAGATATGGGGACTGAGGACAAACAAGAGGAAGAAGGAGAGATGATAGACCAGGAGCTGATGGCTCAAGCCATTGGATTGGGCTATGTGGAGCCAGTGGATTATACAGCCAGTCAAGAGACAGATTCTTTTGAGACCAAAATTTTGAAAGTTGGGAAAGGAGATGCTGATCTTAAAGATGAAGAGGAGGAATTGAGGAGATGCATTAGGTTAAAAGGGAAAGAAGATCGCAAGATTTCAGAGCTGGCGAAAGAAAGGGCAGCAAAGAAGGATAACTATGGTAAGATGGGTGATTCTGAGAGTTTTCCAAATTCTGACAGTTTCTTTCAAAAAATTGCTGAAGGGGTTGGTGTAAATATAGAAAATACCCCTGACATGATCAAACATAATATTGAGTTGATTAAAAAAGTGGAACAAGCTAGAATTGATTTGTGGTTATCTGATTTTAATAAAGAACAAAAACAAACGGTTTTGCCTGAGGGTGATGAGATCATTGATACTGGGAAATATACCCTGGAAGATCTTTTAGATCAGGGAGAAGATGAAGATGAAGGGGGGGAAGATGATGATTGGGAAATAGTTAAAGAGCTCTTTCTTCAAAAAAAGGAAAGGGGAGACATAAAACCACCAGAGGTTCTGGGGTTAAAACTGCCTATACTATAAAAAAATTAGAATCCTCTGCTAAGAAGAAGAAAAAGAAGAAAGGAGAGGTATTTTCTGGAACATGAGAGGCTTTGGGGAGATATTAAAAAAAGATTTTCGGGGAAATGATCATGGACATGAAAGTAGATTTCCTAGGCTTACAAGAGACCATGAGACAGGAAATCTCTAGAAATGAATTACAGCAAATCTGTGCTGGAAGAGATTTTCATTGGCACTTCACCCCAGCTAGGGGGAAGTCTGGTGGATTACTTTTGGGGGTTAACTATACTACTCTTGATATAATTTCACAAGACGAGGGGGATTATCATATTAAAATGACAGTTCAAGATAAAAAAACTAGGTTTATGTGGGACCTGGTAGTAATTTATGGAGATGCTCAACCAGAGAAAAAAGCTAAATTTTTTGCTGAGCTCTCTAGAATTTTTCAGACTAGTGTCAACCCCATCTTAATTGGAGGAGACTTTAATATCATTAGAAAAGTCAGTGAAAAAAAAACCTGGCACTCATGGACATTGGAGTTTTTGTTTAATGCTATTCTGGAACAAGCTGGGGTTAGGGAGCTTGAAATGAACGGCGGGAAATTTACATGGGGGAACAACTTGCATGTCCCTACCTTTGAAAAGCTAGATAGGATTCTGTGTAGTACAGAATGGGAAGAGGTATACCCCTTGACCCAAGTTACAGCTTTAACTAGGGAAAAGTCGGACCATACTCCACTATTTTTGGATTCTGGTGATATTCAAAAATCAGACCCTCTTTTTAGATTTGAAAATGCTTGGTTTTTGAGGGAGGGGATTGATAAGATTGTGCATGATGTTTGGAATGATAAAAGTATCACTGGAGATAGTGTGGACAGATTGTTGGGGAAATTTAGAATACTTAGACCCAAATTAAAAGGGTGGAATAGAAACATGAATGCTTGGTATATTGAGCTGAAGAAAGATATTTTACTCAAATTAGATAACATTGATAAACATTGTGAGCTGAATGGGCTCACCACTGCTGATAGGAAGGAACAAAAAGAACTCAGAGAGTAATTAGACAGGCTTTTACAACAAGAGGAAGCTAAATGGAAACAGAGGGCTAAAGTTGATGAGTTGCTGGAAGGAGATAGTAATACAAAATTCTTCAATGCCAAGGCAAATGGGAGACTAAGGAGAAATAGAATTAATAGGCTAGAGCAAGATGAGGGGACTGTTGAAGGTGAAAAAGATCTGATGGAATACATCATAAATTTTTATAGAACTCTGTTTGGGCATCCTGATAACTCTACTATTTCCTTAAACATTGAAAATCCACAGATGATTCAAGACCAATACAGAAACATGTTGGTTGGGGGATTTACAATGGAAGAAATTAAGAATGTGGTATTTAAAATGGCACATAATAAATCTCCTGGACCAGATGGGTTCACAGCTGAATTTTATCAACATTATTGGGATCTGGTTAAGCATGATATTAAAGCTTTGCTAGACGATTTTGCTAACAGGAAAATTGATATTAGTAGATTGAATTATGGTATTATTACTTTGGTTCCAAAAAATATGCCAATATGATACAAAACTTTAGACCAATCTGTTTATTGAATGTTTGTTTCAAAATCATTACAAAAGTCCTGATGAACAGACTAAACCTGGTAGCAGCTAATGTTATTTCTCCTGTTCAGACTGCCTTTATAAAACGCAGATACATAATGGAGGGGGTTTTGATTCTTCATGAAGCGTTAAACAGTATAAAAAAGAAAAAACAAGGTGCCTTGTTGTTAAAAATAGATTTTGAGAAAGCATATGATAAAATTAAGTGGTCTTTCTTTTCCAGATGCTCAAGATGAAAGGCTTCCTAGATAAATGGATATACTGGGTTATGGAAACCATTAGAGGTGGGAAGGTGTGTGTGAAGGTTAATGAAAACTTAGGAAAATATTTTCCTACTCATAAAGGGTTGAGACAGGGGGATTCTCTGTCACCCCTTAATTTTGATCTGGCAGCTGATGCCTTGGCCATCATGCTGGATAATGCAAGAAAAATGGGATTGTTAAAGGGGTTTTGGAGGAATATGTGGTAGATGGAATTAACATGCTGCAATATGTAGATGATACCATTTTCCTTCTACAAGATGACATAGATAGTGCTCAAAATCTTAAATATATACTATGCCTCTTTGAGCAAATGTCTGGCTTGAAAATTAATTTTCAGAAGTGAACTTTTCTTCTTTGGGAGGCTGAAAATAAAAAAGATGAATACACTAAGATATTCACGTGCCCTGTGGGGGTTTTACCTATGAAATATTTAGGGCTACCAGTTGATAAAAGGAGAATCAGAAATAAACACTGGAAACCCACTGAGAACAAGATGGAAAAAAAGTGTGAAACCTGGCAAGGGAGGCTTCTTGCTAGTGCTAGGAGGGTCACACTAATTCAATCTTCTCTGACAGGCATCCCTTATTTCATGATGTCCTTTTATGGAATACCTGTAGGGGTTGAAAAACGCATGGATTTTTTCAGAGCTAGATTACTGTGGCAGGAAGAAGATAAGAAGAAAAAATATCATTTGGTTAAATGGTCTGAGGTTTGCAGACCTAAAGACATGGGGGGTTTGGGGATTCATAATCTAGCACTGATGAATAAAACTCTATTGAGCAAGTGGTGGTGGAAAATTTATAACACGGACGGACTATGGCAAGATATTATGCTGAAAAAATACCGAGAAAATAAAGCTATTGGGAATATTATTGATAGACAGGGAGACGCTCAATTTTGGAAAGAGTTATTAAAACATAGAGATCATTTTGCCTCTATGTAAATTTAACATAGGAAATGGGGAAAACACCAGATTCTGGGAAGATTGGTGGATTGGTTCAGCACCTTTATGCAAACAATTCCCTAGATTATATGATATCTGATTTGATAAAAATAAAACAGTTAAAGAGGTTATTAGGGGGGATTGACAATATACAGTCTAGGAGAACACTAATGGGGTATTCGAGAGAGTTGTGGGAACATATAAAAGAGGCTGCCAATTCGGTGGTGTTAACAGATGAAAAAGATAAGGTGAAGTGGACTTTGACAAAAAAAGGGATTTACACAGTGAAATCCTTCTATAGACATTTGATAGAAAATGGGATCAAATACCCACACTTATATATGTGGAAGATTAAAATACCACCTAGAGTTAAGGTGTTCATGTGGTTAGCTCTTAGAAAAAGCATCCTCACTAAAGATAACTTGTTACGCAGGGGCTGGAAAGGAGATGGTAAATGTCCATTCTGTGGAAGAAAAGAAAACATCAATCATCTGTTTTTGACCTGTTCGGTAGCTAGGCTTCCGTGGATTATTTTGAAATGTGCTTTCAATCTCAAAGATATACCAGACAATTTGGATCTGGTGATGAGGGGCTGGGCTAAAACTTTTGGAAAAGAGGAAAGGGGTTTAGTTTGGATAGGTATTTCTGCTATTTGTTGGACTATTTGGAAATTGAGAAACAGTGTGATTTTTGATAATAACAGGGTAAATGATCCCTGTATGCCTGTCAACTTGTTACTTAAAAACTTACATGATTGGAATCTCTTGCAGAAAAACCCCGTAAGAAATAAAATGATGGAGGCTGGACTAAAGCAGATCGGTGTGGTGGTTGAAGAAGTGTTTCAAGCAGCTCATGGGTGGCGACTGGCGACTAGAAGGATCATGGGGTGAAAAGCTTCAAGGGTCTTCTAGATTCGGTGACGCTGCGAAGAACTCTACTGCCTCAAGCCTTCCCACTGTTTTTTCTGCTTTTGTCTTTATCCTTCAGAGAAGACTACTGTGTTGAGATTGTTTCCGTTATCGCTGTTTAGCTGATGTTCTAAAGACTTTTTAAACTCTGTAATGCTGGTGCTGGGACCGGTTTTGAGCCCAGGCCTTAGGTCTCCCCCTTGGGAAGCTCTGTACTTTTTGAGGACCTGTGGGCAGGGCAAGGGATGGCTTCCCTCCTACCTCAAAGCAGTGCTGACAAGGGCCAGGGGGGAGACAGCTTAGTTTCTTTGCTTTTATTTTCTGCTAGTTGTAAGACTTGGTGATTTCTATTAATGGAAATCGGAGAGGAGAGCTCTCTTTTATAAAAAAAATGTTTGTTTATAGACGAAAATATGTTCATTTAAAATACCAGATGCGATACATCATCATTAATACTTTCACGTTGCATATGTTTGAAATTGTATATATAAATAGTTTTTTTCTATAAACTCGGTCAAAGTTTATTTAGTTTGGCTTAAAAAAATATACACGCTACCTTATGGAACTGGGGGAGTAGTAATTTTCTTGTCGTCACGATGTGTTTCCTTCCAACTCGATGTCTTGCATCTTTTTAGTTAAAAAGAAAACGGAAAAGTCGGATGAATCATGTAGTGTGAGTAAACTTAATCTAATGTCCCGTTGAAAATAAGAAGATAATTGGCAAATTTTCATGTGTTTCTCCTTCGTGGAATGACAAGTATCATACGACATGTAGATCTAAGGAGTCCAGTGGAAAACGTAATCCAACTAAGGAGTCTAGATAGATCTTCGCTCTAACTCTACACTAGTGCAGTGGAGCGGGAGGTGATCAGGAAGAGAGGAATGCATTGGCAGTTGGCGAGCAAGTGTGCTACAATTAGTTTTTTTTAAGACAAACTCGTGAAACTTTTATTCAACCGTCACAATGTTTACAGGGACGAACAAAAGATCGCCGGGTGGCCTAACCAGACATGGCGGCCGGTCCCCAACATTAAAGCATGCTTTGCGAGGTTGTGAGCCTCAAAGTTCGAGGATCTAAATTCATGACTAAAAGAACAAGATGAGAAAAACGAGCTCTATCCGTTATTTCATGTACCACTGCTCCATATGCTGCTGCCGTTCCTCCTTTGATC
The DNA here is from genome assembly GCF_003073215.2 of Triticum urartu. Classification (NCBI taxonomy): domain Eukaryota; kingdom Viridiplantae; phylum Streptophyta; class Magnoliopsida; order Poales; family Poaceae; genus Triticum; species Triticum urartu. The sequence goes on along the minus strand of NC_053027.1, from coordinate 48,228,178 downwards.
GCTTCCACCGCTGTCAATGCAGTCCGAGGCGATGAAAACTTTTTGCTCGTACAAGTCCTCGGCAAGCGCCAGCGCCTCCCTGGTAGCTAGAACTTCAAGCACCTCCGGGTCCTCTATGTTGTTGAAGACAACTGCCGAGGCCCCCAAATACACACCCGATGCATCGCGGCAAACGGCTCCCATAGCCCCCCCTTCCACCAGCACGCGGCACAGCCGCATCAACATTAATCTTAACATGATCATTCGGTGGTGGCTGCCAAGCAGTAGGGCGAGCCCTTGGAGTTGTTGGTGACCTGACAACAGGTTTCTGTATATGCTTCAAATCAGCCAAGTAGCTAGTGACAAAACCATGAGTAGCGAATGGAGTTTTGTAAATTCCTTCATGGATTATCTTTCTCCTCGCTGCCCAAATCGCCCATAGTGTGACAATCATGGTAGTGAATTCCTCATGAGGAAGCGATTCACTCATTAGAAAGAGCCATCTCTTTGCATGTTCATCTCTCTGCATACACATATGCTGCACCATATCCTTATTTGATAGAGCACACGCACCGGGCGTAGTTACAGTCAAGAAGAGAATGGCGCCAGTTGTCATCTGCTCTGCATAACGCACACACATGCGATGATGACATGTTTCGACGATGCAGAACATCACTGGTAGGAAGTGAGTGACGAGCCAGCCTCCATGTGAATATTTTCAGTTTTGAAGGAACTTGCAATCCCCAAATAGATGACCATCCTTTGGATTCTCCGCTGGACATATCCTGGGCCTCATCTAGCCAGTCCTCCCTTCCCATCTTTATCTTATGGATCAATTTGTAAGCTGATTTTACTGAGAAACGGCCTCTCAGGTCGTCCGACCATGTCCAAAAGTCGTCCACTTGTCTAGTACAGAGGGGGATCTTCATGAGAGAAGTCCTAGGGAAGTGGGTGTTGGGCGTGAAGAGACGTAAGTGTTGGCCCATTCCGATACGATTTATAATCGGGTTGTGCTGCCACGACACGCCCTGTTTTTTTTATCGGCCCAATAGACCAAATATAGGCCCAACACGGCTTAATAGGTTGAATCCTATGTGGGCGAGCGGGCTAAAGATGCCGTCAGGCCGGCCAGTTTACTAAGGGGGGTCGTGCTTTGGCTAGAGAGTGCAGCACACAGACCAGCACGGCACCACGCACGTGTATCAAGCGTGCCATGGTGGGTCGTGCCATGCCTGGCCCGTTTGGTCTAGGCCGGGGCGTGCCGTGCTGTGGGCTGGCACATTGGACACCCTTGCTCCTACATACATGGTTAAAAAGGGGTATTAGAGAAGGGAAGATGATTTGTAACACCCAGGTGCTTCACTCTCCTATATGACCATTTAGTTCAAAAAATACCAGGAAATTTAAAAAAAAATCTAGGGTTTTGGGATATGAAACCTGGGTGCCCAATCTACTTTTGTGTGAAATTTCGTGAAAAAATACCAGGAATCGTATCCATGGCAAAAAGAAGACAAAAAATTCCTATGCATAGAAAAAATTGTTTTGATGGATTTTAGTTCGAGCTGTATTTTCTTCGCCACGAATACATGTCTTGGTATTTTTCTATGAAACTTCATAGAGGAGTAGATTGGGTACTCAAGTTTGAGATCCCAAGATTTAAGTTTTTTTAATATTCCTAGTACTTTTAAAAATTATTTTCATATGGGGGTGGACACCCAGGTGCTCTTGCGTATTTCCCATTAGAGAAGTCCTTTTTATGCCACTAAAATGGCTTTTTTTAAGGTAAGCAAATAGCTTTATTACGAAACATTCAGGGCAAGATCGCCCATAACAGAGTCAGCAACACTTGCTGGAATTACATGATCCGCAAATAAAACCTCTCCCATTGGGAGAGTCATGCCTAATTGCGCCATATGGTGAGCTGCCATGTTGGCCTCTCGTTTGCAATGAGCAAACACACATGAAGAGAACCATAGCCGGGATTGCACCTTGATATCCTCAATCGCCGCTGCGTACCGCGAGCAATCCGGAGTACGTCTGTTCAGAGCCTGTGCAAGCATCTGGGCATCCATCTCCACTGCCAGCCGAATCACTCCCAACTCCGCCGCAAGTTCAAGAGCTTGTTCCACCGCTCTCAGCTCAGCACCGAAGGCATCAGCAACATTGTCAATACGGCCAGCCTGCGCTGCCACCACCTCGCCTGCATTAGTCCTTACAACCACGCCCCAGGCTCCCAGCAATTCATCCTCCTGAAAAGCCCCGTCGACGTTGAATTTGAGAATATCCGGTGGTGGAGGGGTCCATCGGACCGTGCTCTTTGGTGGGGGTGGTGGTTTGCAGAAACACCCCTCATACTCTGCAGCCGTGCATGCAGCCCTCACGGCAAACTGCGCGTGGTCCATCAGCTTCTCTCCCTCTTGAACCTTGTTGCGCTGAGACCACCATTGCCACCACATGACGATGATAGCTATCCGATCCTTCTCAGGTATTTGCCAGAGGCAATCCAAGGTGTTGTCCACGCTATCACATTCCGTGAGTCTCAATCTCACAGGTTCAAGATCGAGGCCCCACCATACCTGCTTTATCTCGTGGCACTCCACAAACAGGTGCTTAGCGGATTCATCCCTCGCATTGCACAGGAAGCATTTGTGATTCTCGATCGCCATACCCCTCCGACACAAAATGTCCTTTGTGGCCAGTGTGTTGTGCGCTAGACGCCACACAAAATGTTTGACCTTCCCCGGGCACACTCTGTCCCATAATCTTTTCCATTTTGCCTCCCCTTCTCCCTCCAGGTTACCATCGGCCAGTGCAAGCCCAGGTTCGGACAGAGCCCGCTTCAGCTTATACGCTTGCTTAACTGAGAACACACCTTTAGGATCGAAATGCCATGCTAGGAAGTCACCGGCTCCGTCCCTTAGTGGCATTTGGAGGATCAGTTTGGCATCCTCTTCCCAGAACGTCTCATTAACCAGGTCCACATCCCAGTTGCCAGATGTTGGGTCAATGAGATCAGTGACTCTTGTCAGTAGGTTTGCCCCGCGAGGAGTGATGACTCGCCTAGACCAAGCACAGGGGATCCATGGATCATCCCAGATGTGGATGCTATGCCCGTCCCCAACCCGCCAGATCATTCCTTGCTTAACAAGATCAATGCCGTATGTGATACTGCGCCAGGCATATGACATGTTTGAGGTCGGTACCGCATCCAGTATAGAGCGGTCTGGGTAGTACTTTGCCTTCATAAGCTGCGCACACAGACTCTCCGGTTGCTCTATCAGACGCCAAACCTGCCGGGCCAGCATAGCAATGTATGTCCCGAAACCCCAGGCCTCCCCTTCCCTTCGACCGTGTGAGCCTCTGCCAACTAATCCAATGGATCTTGTTGTCTTTATCTTGGTGCCTCCACCAGTATCTGGCAATCATAGAACTGAGCTCTTCGCAGAACGATTTTGTGAGGTAGAAAACTGACATTGCAAAGGTTGGAATCGCTTGTGCAACTCCTTTAACGAGAATTTCCTTTCCTTGCCTAGACAAGGTCCTCTCATTCCAGCCCTGCATATGACTCCAAATCCGGTCCTTAAGATAAGCAAAAGCCTTGCGCTTGGATCGTCCAATGTACACCGGCAGCCCCAGATATTTCTCATTGTAGGCTTCACTTTGTATGCCCAGCGCCCCTTTTACATTTAACTTAGTTTGCTCGGAGCAGTTTTTGCTAAACATCACCGCAGACTTCTCATGGTTGACGCATTGCCCCGAGCACCTCTCATAAACCTGAAGGATGCGTTGGAGTTCCAAAGCTTCCTCCGTCCGCACACGCATGAGCAGCACCGAATCATCGGCGAAGAACAAGTGCGAGATAGCAGGCGCCCCTGGGCAAATTCATATGCCCCCAAAGTTGCCTCTCTGCTGGGCCTCATTCAGCAAAGCCGACAGCCCCTCAGCACAAATCGCAAAGAGATAGGGCGAACTTGGATCGCCCTACCGGAGCCCTCTCGATGGTGCAAACTGTTGGGATAACTCGCCATTAATCTTAATGCCGTACCGCACTGAAACTACACACTTCATTACCAGCTTCACCCAGTTACGCGCGAATCCAAGCTTATGCATCATAGCTTCCAAGAAAGCCCACTCAACCCGGTCATAGGCTTTGCTCATGTCCACCTTTATCGCTGCAAACTCTTCTTTCCCAGTCCGTTTGTTCATCAAGAAGTGAGAAATCTCATAGGCCATGAGGATATTGTCCGTTATCAGCCTTCCAGGTACAAACGCACTTTGGTTGTCTGAGATGATCTTCGGCAGAATAAGCTTGAGTCGGTTGGCCACCACTTTTGAGACAATTTTGTACAAAACATTACACAAGCTGATAGGACGGAGATCCTTAATCCTCGAGGGGTTTTTCACCTTGGGTATTAGCACAACATGGGTATCATTCCATCCCTCCGGCATACCACCCCCCTCGAGTACACGCCGCACCTCCTCGATTATGTTCTTGCCCATCAACAACCAGTATTTTTTGAAGACCAGTGCGGGCATACCATCCGGTCCCGGTGCTTTGAGGTCACCAATCTGATCAAGTGCCGATTTGATTTCCATATCCGAGTACGCAGCCGTGAGGGTATCATTCATGGCACTTGTAACTTTCACCGGCACCGCCCGGAGCAGCTCATCATATTGGCCAATGCCATTCGAGGTGAAGAGATACTGAAAATAAGACATGACATAGTTAGTTAAACCCCTTCCTTCCTCCACCACCACCCCATCCTCCCTTCTAAGTCTCCTAATTCTATTGGCCTTCCTCCGCGCCGAGGCATATCTGAAGAAAAACTTAGTGTTCCTATCTCCCTCCTTTAGCCACCACACATGAGCCCGCTGTCTCCACTTAATGTCCACTACTTCCTCCAAATGATCCACCAAGCAACGCAACCGCACCTCCTCCGCAACCTTTTCAGGTGTAATAGCCTTCTTCCTACAGTTCTCCAGCTCCCGCTTGGCATCCTTTAACTTTTTCTCCGAATCACCCACAACATCCTTACTCCATCTTGAAAGATCTCGAGCCACTCCATTCAACGCCGCAGCCACATCCACAGCTCCGCCTTCTCTTACTCTCCTCCACGCCTCCTCCACCACTAAATCGCACCCTTCCTCCTTTAGCCACTTGGCCTCAAACCGAAATCCGCTACCACCCCCTTCTCCTGTCCCCCATATCCACCGTATCAACCACCACTGGCCGGTGATCAGAGTGCTGGGGCAGCTCATTTCGAACACGGAACTCCGGGGATTTGGAGCACCACTCCATATTAGCAGTAGCGCGATCGAGCCGGCCACATATGTATCCATCAGCATTCGTACAATTATTCCACCATGTGATTACATCACCTTCATATCCCAGGTCGCTCAATTTGCACCCATCTAACGCCTCCTTGAACAAGTTCATGCAGCTCTCTGATCGATCCGCACCTCCCCTCTTCTCCTCATTTGATATAATCTCATTGAAGTCCCCCAGACATAACCATGGCCTATTCTCCTGATGTTGTTGGTTCAGCAGATGCAACGTCCTCCAGGTTTCCTTCTTCCTTCCCCATTGCGACTCTCCATACACCCCCGTTATTCTCCAAACAGATCCGTCTTCCTCCGTTATGTCAGCATCAATATGCCTCCTTCCCAAAGAACGCAAGGAGAGATTCACTCCTCTTCTCCAGAAAATAGCCACACCCCGACTCCTTCCCTCTGAGTCCTTCGCACACATGTTCACCAAACCAAGCTTCCACCTAAATTGCTCCAACTCCTTCTGTAACAGCTTTGTTTTGCACAGAAATAAAACATCGGGATCCTTCACCCTCTTAAGATCCAAGAGGCCACGAACTGCCGGGCCGTTCCCGAGTCCCCGACAGTTCCAGCTCACTATCCTCATTGCGTCCGGCGGGGCTGCTCCTGCAGCCCGGCCGATATTACAAGGTTTGAAGCATGCACCTCCTCCCGAACCACCCCCGTGCTATTCACACGACCCTTCTTCATGCTGGCCTCCTCTTCTCCCTCCTGCAAACCCCTCTTCTGTCAAAGCACAGGGCCTCCCACACCACCACCCTCCCCTTCCGCTCTTCCCTCCCGGTTCACCTTCTTGTATTTCTTTGGTTTGTACCCATCCTTCTTATTCTCTCTTCCAGCAATGGGGCCAATCTCATCTGCTAGCTTCCCTTTCTTCTTCTCATCTAGCGGCTTAGCACACTCCTCGACCCCCCCCCACTCTTCCCAATATCTACCTCCATAGCTGCCTTTTTCATCTCTTCAGTCGGTAACCCCTTGTCACCCCCTCTCCAACCTTCAAATCACTCGCTGCCCCCCCCCAGCGCTATCAATCCGTTCGACAAATGTCAATCTCTTCTGATTCACTGAAGTGCCACCTGCTTTTTGTGTCTTGCTAGGGCTCACAACCTCCTCTCCATCCTCCGATCTCCCTCCACTCGACCTGGACTCCGTTTTCCTCCAAGAGATGATGTCGCTGCGAGATTTACCACCTGTCTTGCCAAAGCCATATGTCCTAGTCCCTCCCGAGCCACTACCACTGCCGCTCGCCATCTTCCTTCCCAGCCACCCGTCCTCTCCACCTCTCCTCCTGCTCATATCTGCCTTCAACCACCTCCCATACTGAGCTTTTTCCCCTTTCTTCAGTTTAATCTGGCAGCTCTTATCAACATGACCAAGCATGCCACAGATATAGCACAAGTCAGGTAAATATTCAAACAAATCGGCAGAACAGACGCTCCTTCTCCTTGCTAGTGTCCTTCTCCTCCACAATCTCATCATCACTCTCTACCTCCTCATCCAGGAAGATGCCTCTCATAATAGGTTTGTTTATGGGCATACGGGCCTTAATCCTCAAGAACCGCCCCATCGCCGATCCATCCACCCCCGTGTCCATCTCCACAAATCTTCCAACCAGATTACCAATATCTTCTGCCGTATCTTCCTCCATCTTCCCCAATGGTAGTCCAAAACCCCTAATCCAGATCGGGATATCCTCAAACACATACTGATCAATCCGTTTACTGGGCACAAAATCCACCATTACCACCAGATCGTTGTCGAACATCCAAGGCCCATCCTCCAACGCCTTTCGCTTCCCGCTCTCCTGCTTGAACGTGAAGAGGAAGACATTCTCCCCAATCTCCTTGCACTCTACTCCCTTCAAGGGGCACCGGCAGCGTCCGAGTGCCATGCAGATCGCATCGGGATGCGCCGGCCTATCGGAAAGAACCTTCCCCACCACTTGGATCTCTCCGGTTGGCTCCTTCGCTCTCGACTTCCACCGAATCTTCACCCCTTCCTCTCATCCTCTGACAGCTTCATCCTCTCCATCAGCCCCGACATCTTCTCCATGCTGCCACCCAAACCTAGCGAGAACAAGCCCTAACCCTAGTCGGTGTTTTACGATCGCGAGCCCTAGGCAACTCGCGAAAGGCTTATGGTGGGGAACGGGAACGGATCGCGGGGAAGCACACCGCTCTGGCGCTCAGGCAGATGATCAGGCGGCGAGATCTGGCGAGGCGAGGGCAAAACCACGAGCGGGAATCAGGGGCGCGAGAATCGCCTCCGTGATCGCCGGACACAAACCGTCACCCTACGTGGGACGGACGGCCTCTATCCAAATGAGCATCAAGACCTAGTAGACACACAAGGGCCCTGTCTCTAATTGCACCGTAAAAAATGTTTCCACTAAAATGGCTTGACTGCCTAAAAAAACTTAGTGAGACACCGCTCATGCTGATTGAACTTTGAAACACAACACGCTCCACTCACACACAGTGGCGTAGTTGGAGGGTGGACTGTGACGCCCAGATATTTAAGCTACAGTGAACCCTGCTAATGTTGCCATATCACCTCAATTACTGTTGGTAAACTCATGTTAGATTGAAACCGGTTCAAATTCAAAAATTCAAAATCAGGCTAACGATAAAAGTTTTCAAATGTTAAAACTAAAATGTTCAGGAGGTGCCAAATAATGCATAGGTAATTATGGTGAAGAAACCATACTTTTATATAATGTTATAATACTCTAAAGTGATTTAAACGGTAACAAAGACAATTAAGTAAATGCCTCTTTTCAATTAATAAAACTCTAAACTAATTTATTTCGGGGTAAAACTTTTATGTGAGTGGGCGGTTTTGAAACATTATTTTAGGAGTTGTTATCATATTTTACTAGACTAAAAATAATGTGTATCTAAAATAAAATAGAAAATAAAAATAATAAAATAGTAAATAAAAACAAAATAAAAATAAAAGAAAGTAAAAGAACCCTCCCTGGGCCATTTGGCCCACGTGGCCACTAGCAGGCCGGCCCAACCACCCCCCACTCTCCATAATCCCTCCCCCACTACACCCGAACCCTAACCGCACCCCCACTCCCCCCCCACTCGCTCGCCTCTCCCCCCTCTCTCCTCTCGATCCCCTCTGGATTGGGGAGGGGCACGATCCCGTCGCCGCCCGTCGCCGGAACCTCCCCGCCGGCCTGCCTCCTCCTCATCGCCGGCCTGCTTCCCCTCCGGCGCCGTCGTCCCAGCCGCCCTCCTCGCGCCCCGTTGCCCCGACCCCTTCTCCGCGTGGTGAGGCCCGACCTCTCCCTCCTCCCTGTCTTCCTCAGTGCGCTACTGTGCGCACGCGCGCCCGCGCTCAGCTGCGCACGCCCACGCTCGGCGTCGCGCCCCTGCAGCTGCTGCTTCTGCAACCCCGCCGCGCCTGCGCTCGCGCTCGCCGCCTGCCCGCGCGCACTCGGCCCCGCCATGAGCACCGCACCTCCCTCCTTCTTCCCCTCTGCCCTTCGCCCTCGCGCGTCGCTAGGCTCGCCGCAGCCCCGCTTCGCTCCCCGCGCGTGCGCGCTCACCGCGTTCGCTGCGCGCCTCAGATGAGTCGCCCGCGCCCCTGTTTCGCATTGCCCGCACCGCCGCTGCCCCGTTCGCTGCTCGCTGCGGCTTGCTGCCGCTGCCACCGGGGCCCTTCCCCGCAGCCATCGCAACTGCCGATCTCACTTTGGAATTACCGAGTGAAACTAATCGGAGTTACCAATATGAGGTAACTGCTTAGGTCATCACATATTAGAGCCACCGAGTGGATTCATCCGATCTCACCAATTTTTTTAATATTTTGCACTAGTTGGCGCCTCCGAGATTTTCTTTCGGTGCCACCGAGTTGTGCATAAAGGTGAGTAACGACTAGATCTTCGGTGATGGCTATATATACCCACCCACAGCCACCTACTCTCAGAGAGAGCAACCGGGATGAAACTACACTTCCCATATCCATTTTCTGAGCGAGAACCACCTACACTTGTGTCGAGATCAAAACAATCCACTTCAACCATTTGATCCTTGATTTCTTAGAGCATCTCCACTAGGCCCCCAACAGCCCCCCAGGACCACTTTTTTTGCGCCGGTTGTAAAAATCGCCCCAGCCATGCACCCAAGACCTCCTTTTTCGCCGGATTTGAGGAAAGTTTCGGCCAGCGCTCCCATGAGAAACCCAACGCGCTGGGGGCGAGCTGGGGCACCGGCGCTACCTTTCACATGCAAACCCCTCTCTCTCCTCTCTTTCCACCTACCCCACCCCGTCACCCACCTTCCACCGCTGCATCCTACTCCTCCTCTGCCCCGGCCTCCCCCGCACGCCATGGCGGCCAACAACCACCTCCGCCGCCTCGCCTTCGCGTCCGCTCCCGCTCTCTCCCGCCTCTCCAAGCCCCCTGCATCTCCAAGCCTCCGCCCCGTGTTCTCCAGCTCCGCCTCCTCTGTGTTGGTCTCCCGTCGAGGTGGCGGCGGCGCAGGGCCTCCCGTCGTCCATGGACGGGCTCCGCCTCCTTTGCCCTGGCCTCCCGTCGAGGTGGCGGCGGCGAGGGCCTCCCGCCGTCCATGGACGGGCTCCGCCTCATCGTGGCCATGTGCAAGAAGGAGTCGCACGAGGGCGCTGTGCAGACCATGCCGTCCCGTGTGCAGCAGGGCGAGGCGGACTTCGAGGAGACTGGGGCACATCTACTGTAGCGGCGGGGGTGCCGGCAAGCCACCCGCGAAGTTCGAGCCTCACCCGTTCCTGTTGTCCGTGGTCGCTGTGGACGCGCCGGAGCTGGACCTTGGCTAGAGCATGGTGGACTTGAGCGCCCTCGTGAAGGAGTCCACGGAGAAGAGCCAGCGGGGGGAGCGCGTCCGGCAGTGGCAGATGGCATTCCTGCTCACCGGCAAGGCCAAGGGCGTGGAGCTCGTCGTCACGCTCGCTTTCCAGATCATGGAGGACGACGGCGTCGGGCTCTACAGCCAGCCGGCCACCAAGACTGCTGTCCTGGTGCGGTGTCCGGTGACAAGAATCTGAAGGAGCCCCTCCTTGTCCCTCGCCTTGGCCGCCAGCTTGAGCTCCCACAGCGCAGCGGAGAGCCTGGACCTCTTGCTCCTCTTCTTCTTCATGGCGTCGCTCCTGCACAAGGACGGTGGCCTGGACCTCCTCCTCTGCCATGGGGCCTCCTCGACATCGTCACCGGCCTGGTCGCTTCCTCGCTGCGCGCCACGCGTCCTCCTCGTCGAGGTGCAGAGATGCTTGGAGGTGGAGACGGCTGGAAAAATCTCCCCCAAGCCCAAAATTTGCGCCGGCGCAGCCCCAGCCGGACGAAAAAACGTCCCTAGGGGAGCACAACGACTGGAGATGCTCTTACCCCCTCAAGTTACTTTCCACTCCAATCCTTCTGCCACCACCATGCCAAATCTGTGAGAGAGTTATTGAGTGTTGAGGAGACTATCTTTTGAAGCACAAAAGTAAGGAGTTCATCATCAACAACAATATATGTTACCTTTTAGAGAGTGATGTCTCCTAGATTGGCTAGGTGTGAACCTCCAAATCATGTGGAGTTAAATTAGGGAGTTTGTAAGGGCAAGAAGATCGCCTACTTCGTGAAAATCTATCTTGAGTGAGGCTAGTCCTTCGTGGGCGTACACCATGATGAAATAGACAAGATAGCTTCTTCGTGGATCCTTCGTGGGTGGAGCCCTCCATGGACTCACACAGGCATTACCCTCAGTTGTTTGAAGTCTCCATCAACATGAATGTACGATAACACCACCTATCAAAACCGCACCAAAAATTACCATGGCTTCATTGCGTTTGACCTTTCTATCTCTACCATCTTTACATTCCTGTACTTGCATGTTGTTCCTCGTCTGCTCCCTAGACTCTAGATATGCATGTGTAGATTGTATTGGTTGTTATTTAACTTGTGCTAAAATCTACCTAAGTTCGAAGAAAATAAAAATTTGCACCATTGCCTTGCTAAGTGTCTATTCACCCCCTCAATTGTAGGAAGGTACTTTCGCCTAGAGGGGTGTGTATTTATTTTGGTTTAAAAAGATCGTTATTTTAGATAATGGGGTGTGCCCTCGAATTTTGCTTGGGAGCCTGAAATATGCACAAATGTTTCAATCGCGGTCACGCGCCTTGAAACGTCGCAGTCGACGCCCTTAGTGCAGAAAGTAAACATTGTCGTCACGGGAGAGATTGAGAGATAGATAGAGAGAGAGACCATCGCCGTCGTCGCCGGTCCCCATTCACCGGAGCAGTCGGGAAGCTGATCGCAGAGGACGCCGCCCCCACCCTAGCAGAATGGTGGCACCGGATTGCCTGGGTTACAAGGAGGGGGAATGAACCAGCCAGGTAGAAGAGCAGGGTCGAAGACAGCGTTGGGCTGACACTAAAACATGCAGTCAAGGAGGCGTTCGGTTGCCATCTACAGCATTTCCATCACAAGCCGGCATGGAAACTATCACGTCCCCAAAAACGATCAATCGTCACGGCAAAGCCGTTCCATTCAATTCCTGCTTAATCGGGCATGGTCCGGGTGGTGATCGTTAGGTTAGGCGCGGCGATGAGGAGGATAGGCGCGCGGTCAGTCGCTCGGCTCCGCGTGCTACAGCCTGTACCCGTGGTAAGCAGCAGTGGCAGTGGCGGACGCTCCCGGACAACGACCGGTAGTCGCGGTACAGAGGCGGGGCGTACTCCGGACTCGCCGGAGCAGCGCCGCGCGGGGCGAACGGCGGCCTGACCGGGCCAGCCTCTGGGTTGCCGTAGCTGCTGCTCCTGGGTGGTAGAACTTTTCCGTCGCCCAGTAGGACCTCCTGCGTGCAAAAATGGCGACAGGTCAAAAAACAGACATTCAACCGTGCGGTTCATGATTGCATTGCACCGATAAATCAACCGCGCAAGATGGTATAATGAATCCTGTGTTTTGCAACGGCCATTTCATTTGATTTGATCAATTAAGAGGCGTCGATGGCTGGTCTCCATGTAGACGCCCAGCGGAATCAACGCTGTGACAACCGGAGGAGTAGCAAGGGTTGTGTTGTGTAGTGTGCTTTACATTTTACATAGGTGATAGATCATGTCCTGGGTAGCTACCTCCAGCAAGCTGGAACCTAGACTAGTTACGAAATGGCCCGAATCACCAATAGTTAAATAAAGGAAAAATTACTACTCATAAAGAAGGAGCAACTCACACAAGTGGCTTCTCAAGTTTTATCCCGCTCTGGAGTCTTGGGAGTGAAAGCGACCATGCGCCATTTCCTTCTAATATCCTGTTGGTCTGATATCTACGACAAATTTATCTTCTAAAGGTTGGCTGGCATCTCCAACCTTGTGTAAACTACACTGAACTTGTTGCAAGAAAAACAATCCGGTATACTCTAGCACATTTAGTTCTTGGGTCAGACCTAGTGTAACTGGTAGGTGGCAACTATCTGTGTATGCGTAGTAGGCTGGGCGCAAAAAAATAAAATAAAATTCAGATGGCATCCTAATCTAATTCAGAAAATGGATAGTAAAGTAGGACCCCTCAGGACATTGATAATTAACCTGTATGAGTTGATGCGCGGTCTGAACTTGTGAAGAAGTGCCTTCGATCGAAACTAGAACCTCATCCAGATAATTTCCAGTTTCCTCGAGGACAACCACTGCTCCACTGACAGAACGTATATGAGCAATGGTCTGTCCCCTGACACCAATTATCTCTTCAGCTTGCAGCAAAGGGATCTGCATCGTTTGCATAATCTGAAAGCCAAAACATTCTGTAAGAAACTAAGAACAACAACCGCAGCAAGTCTGATGTAAGATGACTACACCAAGTCAGGTCTCGAGGGTCAAAACTCAAAAAGGAAAATGAACAGAAGAAATCTGCCTATACCAGGTGAAACCTGAGCACATTTTTACAAGCTAATAACTGGCATGATATACGTTTGCAGCTAAGGGACAATGGTTATAGCATTAGACCTTTGATATTAAGGAGACAGTTGGGCGTCTGATATCTGGTGAATATGGGTCACAAACAGATGGGTCATGTCCGTATGACAAATATCTGCTGCCATTCAGGTTAAGAGGACTTCGACTGTCGGATAACAAAAGGTCCTGGTTCACTGGAAGAGCATAACCATTGGTGACCTGATTTTCTTTACAACTATCCTGCACCTCGGTTACTGCTTGGTTCTGCTGATAAGCAACAGAAATATAAATTCCATGAGAACGTTACAAGCTGCTCTCATCCTTATAATAAAACATGCAGCAACAACTGTAACAAGGATTACCTTTCTTTCAAATAGATGAAGGACGCTATGATCAACTAGGAACTTCCGGAGAAGTCCAAGTACTGATTTTAGGGCATTGAGGACCTTGAGGGAAGCACCACGTATCTCCACAATTCTTTCAACCACCATCTGATTACTCAAAAAGTCATCTAGAAAAGTAGATCCAGTATCATGTGTTACATCCAGTGATCTAGATTGAATTCACAACAACCAAAACGAGATCGAAATTGAAAAGCCGGCAAAACGGTATAAGCTTCAATAAGGTGATAAGTATGTTGTAGGGCTTCTAAAAATGTAACCTGCCAGGCAGACTCTTTACAGTGTGCAAAAGAATCTCCATGGTATTAGTAGCAACAAATACCAGATCAAAATCAAGTTTCTTCTCTGCCGTAATGAATATTTCAGTGCTTTATGTATCAGGGAAGGGAAAATCCAAGCTAGTTCGATTATACCACTGATATATAGGGATGCAATGCAATCTGGAAGCTTATGTGACTTCTGGTCTCAGTATTTTATAAAAGTGGGGGAGTTTAAATTTTCAAGTGATAGGGTCACAACAAACCATCTGGTTAACTGATTGGTGCAAATCCCTTAAGCAACCACCATTTTCTACAAGGATCACAATAATTTGATTGAAAAATTGGTGCCAACCAACAAAACCAAAAGTATTCTCATGCTAAAAAGTTAGATAACACAAGAACAAGAATCCTATCAATTGCACTCCTCCTTCAGTGATGAAACAGAGTACGTTCTACTATTCTAGTGAACAGGGCCGGTGCTACTAATTTCTGGGAGAAGGCAGGTGCTACTTTTCAGCGAAGGTTGGTGCTGCAACACAAAGTTGGGAAAACAGTCCAATAGTTTTTCTGGATTTTTCTCAGCAAAAAGAACTTGACATCAAGTACCGGTGGAGTACTCTTGTACAAGAAATGATGGATCATAGAAGTTAGGGACACCATGTTTGCTTTAGAATGCCCAGGTATACTCCCTTGTTTCCACATTCAAGTTATACATCCAAGCCCGAAACCAATGTTAATAATTTATAGGTAACAAAAATGACTGAGCGATTCTACAAATCAAACTGGAAATGCATCACATAATACTTGAGTTGAAAATGTATATACCTTTTCAAGTTACACATCCAAGAGCGAAACCAATATCATTAATTCATAGGTAATAAAAATGACCAGTAATTCTATGGATCAAAGTGGAAATGCATCGCATAATAGTTAACATGAAAATGTATAACCGTGTACCTTGATCTATAATCCTCATGGTAGCACCAGTAGTTTCTTGCATTAACTTGATCATGGTTCCTTGCTTGCCAATTAAGTGCACCGCTTGTGCTTTAGGAACCAGTAATCTAGCACAACAAATTTCTGGTGCAGAAGCAGATAATGTGACATCAGGATTGATCCCTTCTATATCATTTACATGTTTGAAGATCCTAACTGCAGCATCCATAGCAGGTGCCAGTTCTGCTTGTGTTTCTTCTGTTGCGGATATCAAGACCTAAAGAGGAGGTATAAAATTTAACACAATGAATAAGAAAGTACAAACAAATGATCTAAGTTTAACCTTTTTTGTTCTTTTTTTATGTAATGTACTCACAATAAGTACCACCTCAACATGCCACGCTAGAATCCTCCCGTTTTAAAAAGCTTATGCTTACGAGACAGAGTAATTTTCACCTGGTCAAGCCATTTCAACTTCCCTAACACATGGCCAGAGTAATGCCTTTGTTCCTATGATTGCAAAAACTGCTAAACTAAAACAACAACCCAACAGATAACATGGCCAAGACTTACCAAAGTAGAGATATCTTGTAGAATAATTAAATTAAACAATAAGTCACTTACCTACTAAATGCTAACAAAAAAAGCTCATTGAACAATTGGAACTATAAAGCTAACATTGATGTCATTGTTTCGTCCATTTCATAACCAAATTAGGTTCCAGGACAAGGTTTTTAAAAAGGGTTCCAGAACTATTATATATGATGGACCAACCTGGTTTCTATCGTCTTACAGTTGTCTACTCATTTTCTCTAATGATGATTAGACCACATCCGTGTGAGTTCGAACTTGAAAGAGCATGGGGATTATATAATTATTTGACCTTGTGACAACACATCAGTGTCCTTATGCAAGAAACAGCACAATTACATCTAGGATAGCGTTGCAAGATGACAGTAACAATGTGCCGATGGCCACAGTGCACAATTCTCAAGAGAACATGGAAATGAGTAACCCAAACCAGGGCAATGCTGGCACACAATTTCTGATCTACATGTCGAGAGCTGCTTGTGGAAGACCCACACTAACGCTACAGTGCAATTTACAATGAGCATGCACAAATCCCAAAGTTATTTCTAGCTTAGCTAGCTTATATTGCTAATCCATGGTTGTGACCACATGAGACCATAGAAATTCATGCACCACGCGCCCAACCGCATACTAAGCATGGCACAAGCGACTCAATTTCCAATTCCTGATGTCCTAACCACCACCATTGAGACATAAATCCTAACATGAATCAACCAGAATTCCGGGGGAGGAGCCTTAAAATCTGGCTGGTGACGCCGACCGTGGTCTCGAGGACGCGGACATGGGTCTCCTCGCAGAGGCGCTTGATGATCTCAAGTCCCAAGAGAACTTGGAAATGAGCAACCCAAACCAGGGCAATGCTGGCACACAATTGCTGATGTACATGTCGAGTGTTGCTTGCGGCAGACCCATAGTTGTGCCACGGTCCAATTTAGAGCATCTCCAACAGCTCACAAAAAAACTCCCACAATAAGCACTTATTGGGGCTCCCCAATAACACTTTTCCGGTTATTGGGGATGGTAGCTCCAATAGAGAGGGTCGACTCCCCCTCCATTTAGGGGAAGATGGGCTGTTTCTTGTGATCTCCAAAAAATACTGGGGAAAGAGGAGCTATTGGAGCTGGTATTTTGGCCCAAATCCCCCAATACCAGAAAAATATTGGGGAAAGGGGAGCAGTTGGAAATGCTCTTACAGTGAGCATGCACAAATCCCAAAGCAATTTCTAATTTAGCTCCTTATATATTGCTGATGCATCAACCTGATTGTGACCGCATGAGACCGTAGACAGTCATGCTCAATTTCCCGTGCCCTAACCACCACCATCAAACCAGCATCAACCAAAATTACAGGGAAGGAGACTTACAATCCGGCTGGAGACGCCGTCCGTGGCGTCGAGGACGCGGACGCGGGCGCGGGTCTCATCGCAGAGACGCTTGACGATCTCGCCCCGGCGGCCGATGAGGCCGCCCACCTTGTCCCCGGCCACGACCAGCCGGAACACGCTCGCGCCGGGAAACCCGGGCCAAGGCGCCGCCTTTTTCCCCTCCTCCGCCACCTCGGACGCCGAATTCGTCGGCGCAGGCGGCGGCGGCGGCGGCTGCTCCGGCTGCGTGTCGGGGGAAGGGCTCCGCGGCTTGGGCGCCGGGTGCTCGTCCGGCTCCGAGTCGGAGGAAACCCACGGCTCCACCTCCTCGGGGTCCTCCTCCTCCTCCTCCTCGGCTACGTAGGCCATAGCGTCGCGGGCTAACTCCGCGAGCGGCGGTGCCGCGGCCGCCATGGACGAGGGTTTTGGGGAAGGACAGTGGTCAGTGGGACACGACTGTGGAGTGTGGACTGAACGAGTGGTTTCTAGCAAAATGCGCAGTGCAAATTTCACAAGCTGAGCTCACATCTCTACTTCTCTACTATTATTAAACAAGCAAACATATTCATCGCTAAATGCACACAGCCTAACGTACTTATAATAACACGGATCAATTACAACCTCATGATCATATCACTTTATCTGATCTAACCGTTAAGATTATATCAACCCTCAGTCAAATCTGCGTTTAGCAATTTAGTCGGGCGGACGACAACTCTGCCAGCGAGCAAAGAGAGGTTCAATTGGCAACCACGTAACCTCACCCTCAAGTATCGCTAACCTCCCACCTAACCGCACCTCGAAATAAATGCTAACCCAAAATCCCGGCGTCCAGCTCTCCCAAATCAATCTTGGTTCAGGAAATCCACCGGGGCGCCCATGCCCGATCTGGAATTCCGCCCGATCCTACCTACGCCACTGGCTCCCATCCCGCCGCCGCCTTCATTGTGAGAACCGTGGCCAAAAGAGGAGGACAAGCATGGCAACGACAAATTTTGCTACACTTACGCGCAGATTCTACGTGATGTTTGATTACGGACTGACGTGGGATTGAAGGATTGGGAAATCACGCTGGTTTGCCCCACCCGGAAAATCAGGGGGGAAGAGAGGTTTGTTAGGAAAAGGTTGTCCGTAGCCTGCAGCTCGTAACTGGTCTGTAGGTCTAGAATTTTCGGGCAACGACGCCCCCGCCGTCGTCTCTCCCCGTCCATAATAGGTGTGCCGACACCTCTCTCCATCTACGTCTGCGCGGGCATGACGCGGCTGGCACGGTGTTGAGCGGCGCCTATGCAGCAGCCCTCAAACGGCGGCGGCTCGGCACGGGCGGCGACGGGCTGCAGGGCCGCGGCGCTGGCGCTCGTGCGGCACATGGCGCGGCTCTAACAAGGTAGCTGGGCGCGTCGACGCGCGCATCATGGCCGGGCCAGCAGGGCAACGACGTACGCGGAGGTCGAGATTCACCGGGTGTGGTGCGGCAGCAACAGAGGCTCGCCGCTAGGGGCAACGACGTGTGTAGGTACCTACTCCTTATTATCAGTACCTTTACAAGATCAAGGGGATAGGATATTGTGCTAAACTTCATTGATGCAAATATAAATCTCCAAAACACGTCAACAAAAATTGCATCATCCAGCATCACGACATGTTTTCCTGTTCTACAGTTTCGTTCTAATGATTCTTATGTGCATTTGGTCATAGGATTGTTCTCTCCAGCTGTTCGTTTTCCTCATGGGACAATCGAAGTTTGCCGGTCTTCGGCCGCCCCTTTCTGCTCCGTTCACATATATACAGGTCAAAGTCTTTGTTCTTTCTCTTAGGTTTGTGATCTGGGTGAGCGCATCTATCATTTTCGGCCGCAAATGTGTGCTACCTCATGCCTCTCTTGGGTCATATCATTTATTTGTGGTTTCTCATAAACTGCTGTGTGTTGTGCAGATGAAAAAAAACCATTCAGGTTCTGCATCCACCCATTAGGTACCTTTCTTATTGACCCTTCAAGCGTGGAGTCTTTTCGAGGCAGCCTTCGTGTTTTCCCCGTCCACTGGAACTCCATGCAGAGTCTGAGTTCAGGGGAGTGTATTGGCCTTCAAAACAAGAATAAATGTTTGGTCGTTCATCTTTCTTATGTTCCTAGGTCAGTTTCATGGAATCCCATGCTATTTATTATGTAAATTGCGTCCAAGATATTTCCTCGTAGGGTCATGAAGCTTGTGGGCACTTTTTATCCGTGTCTAGGTTTTTGTTGTTTGGGGTGTGCCGGTTTTATTGCTCAGATGAAACAGATACGGTGTGCTCTTAGCCTCTTACAGAGTTGAGATGAATCTCCTTTGAGTTGCAGGCCAGAAGGTAGTGAAAATTAATATTCTTAAAAGTCTTCACTTTGGAGCAGAAAAATGTTGTTAGCGCAACATGCAGTATGATCCAGGTCAATAGGTGAACTTATAAGTCAAAACACACACAAGGATTCATGTAAATATATTGCAGGTTCACATTATTATACTATACACACACAGCAGTCTTGTGTTTGAAGTGGCTATTACATATGTGCTGACCGCACGATGCTGCAATTTTCTTTTCTTATGTAGGGAGATATTGGACGCTCTCAGTAAAGCCATCTTTGAAAGATGGGCACGTCTAGGTCTAAATAAAGAGCCAACCTAAGCCAGTTATTGTTTTCTTTGAATTATTGAAAAAGGCTTTCGCCCCGCTTTATATATAAAGCAAAGATCAACATCAACCGATACAAAACACACGCCAACACCACACACACCCAAGGCACGAAACACAAGCACTGAGCGCAGCAACACCACCCCTAGCACACTACCACGAAGAGATGAAGCCGCATACAGCGAACCGTGGACTCCAAGACGGCGCCTTCAGGAAGGATACGACACCGGAGCGCCGCCACCGCCCGATCCGAGGATCAGAGTTTCCCCCGGAGCCGCACGACGGGCGGTGAGAGCCGCGACGACGCCTTCAAGAAGGGAACGAGCTTCGCCATCGCCGGTCCGTCCGAAGATAGAGCAGGTTTTCACCCTGGCCACCACTTACCGCCACCGAACGCTACACCCCGGCTACCACGCCGCCCACACGGCCATGGTCACCGGGCAGCGCCAAGACACGGGCTCTGCCCAAGAGCACCGTGCACCGCCACCAGGGCCGCCGCCCCCGGCATCCAAGACCTTGACACCACCGCACCCGAGACCCGCCGCTACCCCAACCAAAGAGACGAGCAGAAAAGGATCCGCCTTTGCACCCCTGGTCCACCCCCAGCGTCGAGACCCAATAGGTCGGCCAACACTGGCATCCATCGACCCAACCTGCAGCCCAGAGAGCGAGACGAGATCGGTCCTGCAGCACCGTGGGGCGGGACGAGATCAGTCCTGCTGCACCGTGCGCGAGACGAGCTCGGTCCTGCGGCACTGTGCGCGAGACGAGCTCGGTCCTGCTGCACCGGGCGCGAGACGAGCGATGAACCATAGCTGGGAAAGGGCCAGCCCTTCGAAGGGAGTAGCGACCGAGCACCGAGGAGATGGAGTGAAGGCTGAAACGGTCCGATCGCAGACAAGCCGACGCCGGAGAAGCCGGCCGTTGCCGCAAGCAGATCCGCCAAGCCACCATGAAGCGGCCACGACACCGGAAGTCCACCACCGCCGGACCTCCACACGTCGCCGCCCACGGCCGGAGCAACGACCACGCCCGACCGCTACCCTACCCGTGTCGCCCGACGAGCTCATAGCACCGGAGCCGCCGGGCACGCACCACTGACGCCACGCGCCGCCGGCCGACCCCCACCACCAGATCCGGCTGGATCCAGCGAGGGGCCGGCCGCGCGCCACCTCCCGAGACGGGGAGCTCCGCAGCCGCCCCGCCACGCACGAGACCCAGGGCACCGGCGCGCCGCCACCAGCCGGCCGCCTCGTGATCCCGTCGCCAAGCCGCTGAACCCCGCGAAGTCCAGCGCCGCAGCTCGAGGAGGCCGCCCCGCGCCGGCGTCCCACGAGTAGGGGGGAGAAGGGCCCTGCCGCCACCGCGCCTACCGGGCTATGCCCGACGGAGCTCGCCGGCGACGGCGGGGGGGGGGGGGGGGGGGGGGGGGCCCGCCCCCGGCGCGCGCGGGCGTGCCGCGGGGGTGGGGGAGGAGAGGGGGGAGGGGAGGGAGCGGGGCGAGCCTGGAGGCGCTCGCCCGGCGGCGAAAGCAGGCGAGGGGGCCGGCGGCGGCGGGGGAGGGAACATTTTCAGTTATGTCATGTATTTTCGAGCAAGTTTAAGTCTCCACAAATCGCTGTATCTGATGCCATCGATAGATCACGTCCACTATTATTTTATTTAGAAATGTCTTTTTTTCAGTTGCTTGGTCTTTCTCTCAAGAGACAAAAACGGGTCATCATGAATATGCAATAGTTAGATCTATAGTTACATTTTTTCGCAGAATAACACATGAAAATTCATGGTTTATCAGTTATATTCTTAGAGTGTAACTGCAAACATGTATGGATTTCGTGTGCTTCCAAACATTCTCTTTTTGATTATTATTAGTTGAGGCGTAGCTTTGTTATGTCATCTAGAGTTCCAATATGCTATATATTGGGTGATACGTGCATTGCGCGTGCTCCATTGCATGCATATATTGCTCCTCTAGCCTCTGCACCTCGAAACAGACACCTCGATGGCCTGGCAAATTATTGCGGCCTTGGATTTGTAGCCGTGGCCAATGCGTACACAAGGGCAGTGATCCGTTTTACCACTTGAGGCCCAGCGGAGGTATTTCTACTTTCTTGCCCTCAATTTTTGCTTAGACACCAACTCTTTATTAGTTACTCGCTCCGTTCCATAATGTAAAACGTTTTTTGACATTACACTAGAGTCACTAGAGTCAAAAAACGTCTTGCATTATGGGACGGAGGGAGTATTTTATAGTGTCATATCTTCTATTTTTTAAAGACACTATTTTACTTTGGTTCTTCAACATTTTGGCCAATTTAAGCAAAAAAAACTTGAAGCCACATACATAAAATAATGCAAACTTTAAATGGTTGTTTTCCTTTCCATGATTTCTCTGTTCCCAAATGTTTGTTTTGGATGTTGCTTTGCATGGGATAACTATAAACTATTATCTGTGACAGTGGCCAAGTCAGAGTCTTAAGTCTTTTTTTATAAGCATCGGTATATATTGCTTTGCTTGGGGTAACATGAAACTATTATCGGTGACAGTGAAGACCAAACTTTGCAAAGTAAAGACCCCTCCCACAATTCCTTAGTTCTACTTCTACTACAGCCAAGGACATACAAAGGTAATGAGGGAACCACCATCTAGAAAGGTTGGATGGTGAAGAAGAGCTTGCTCAACTATTTCTGAGAGGTTGCAGAGCATGCAAGCATGGGAGATGGCATAGCCTTGTCTGAAACGACATTGGTTGGTGAACCTCTTACGGCCTGGCAGCCATATGAACAAATGATAACTATTCGTTGAATATATTTTCTGATTCAGAGTTGCAAAAGGGGAGCATTTTATAAAAGTTCAAAGGCTGTAAAATATGTTGTGATTTGGTATCTCTCCCTACGTACAGAACTTTTTTTTATCATTCTCCTAATTGTACTAGCCAATGTCAGGGGTTTAATTGTGACTAGCAAAAGAGGATGCAATGATTAGGGTTATTATGTGCACATTTGGCTTGCGTACTTCTGTTATATCAAAATGGATTGGTTACAAATTATGTGTATCAATCAAGACGTGCGTTGCACGTGCCCGCTTATTAGTTACAAATGCGCAGCGAATTTTTCTACTACTATAGCGAAGTTCACAATCCAAAAGTTAAGTTTTCTTTGGAAAAGTCGAGACGAAGAGGTAATGTTTCTTTTTCAAGACAATCTCGCAAAGCTTTTATTAACTCGTCACAATGTTTACAGGGACGAAGAAAAGATTTTCTGGATGACCTGACCAAACATAACGGCCAATACCGAGGGAGAGAGCGTGCTTTGCTAGATTGTGAGCTTCATAATTCGAGCTCCTAAACTCATAAACTACCATTTTGTATCACTGCTTCATACGGCGCATAGGTCCCCTTCTTCATGGCATCCACTACCATTTTGCAGTCAGACACAACTTGAATATCTTGAATGCATAGATTGTCCGACGAGCTTCCCTGATAGCCATTGCTTCAAGTGTTGGGGGGGCGGGGGGAGGTCAGTGATAAACTTGATTACTACGACCGAAGACCCAAGAAACATTTCATGTTGGTCTCTACAGATTGCACTGACTGCTCCACACCTTCTTGCCAATGGGCCGGTACGGCCCACACTTAAACAGCCCGGGCACGGCATGACATGTTGAGACATGTATTATAAGCAGGCTGTGCCGGGCCAGAATGCGTGCCTCACCACCGCACAATAGGTAGGTGGGCCGACCCTCCTGAGACGTCTGCCGCCGACCCACGTGTGTTTTGGGCCAATTTGAAGTTTTTTTTAAGGTTTTTGGGAAGTTTGGGGTTAATATATTACTCTTTTCAAAAAATTGAATCGTGTCGTGTCGGTCCCATGTGTTTCGCGGGCGCGAGGGCTGTATCTCGCTTATAGCAAGATGGAACAAGCTCTCGCGTCAGGCGCATCGCCAGCGGGTCGACTAGCGTAGTTAGTCGCTCGTTGTGGTTCGATCACTGCAGCTTTGGTTTTCTCTGGTTTTTTCTCTTTTCTTATTGTTTTTGCTTTTTCACCGGTTTTCTTTGGTTTCCTTATTCTCTGATATAACTTATGTTTTCTTTGTATTCCCTCGATTTTCACTGGTTTTTCTTTTCTTTCTTTTTTTCTTCACTTTACTTTTGTTTGTTTTTTATTCTTTGGTATAATTTTACTCTGTTTTTTCTTTGATATAACTTATGTTCTCTTCATTTTCTCATTAGGTTTTTTTTGTTTCTTCCTTGATTTTCATTTTTTTTGCTTTCCTTTGTTTCTTTATGGATTTTCACTTTTTTATTCCCTTTACACTTGTTTCTTTGTTCTTTTTTCTTTGGTGTCTTTTGTTTCTTTTCTAGTTTTCACTTTTTTTCCTTTGTTTCATTTTGCATTTCCATATATGCTAAAAACAAATTTATAAACACGTTTAACATTGTTACAAATAAAAGTTAATCATTTTTTGAATACACCATTTTTACATACAAAATTTGAACATTTTTCAAATAAAATATTAACATTTTTTCTTTACACATTTTTAGATGCTTAATTAACATTTTTCAAACACAAGATATACATGTTTTAATGCATGGTCAACATTTTTTTCTACACACATTTAACATTTTTTATTTTTAACAGTATTTCAAAAGCAAGATTTTTTTAATACATGGTCAACATGTTTTCTATATACATTTAATTTTTTTCAAACAATTGATTAATATTTTTTAAATGCTTGATTAATATTTTTCAAATACAAGTTTAACATTTTTTAATAGAATACAAGATTAACATGTTTTTAATGCATGGTGACGTTTTTTAAAATTCTTGATTAACATTTTTGAAAATACATGTTAAACATTTTATGAATACATGGTCAGCATTTTTCTATATACATTTAACATTTCTCGGATGCTTGATTAACATATTTCAAATACAATACAAGATTTTTTTTTAATACATGGTCAAGATTTTTCCTATGCACATTTAACATTTTTCAAATGCTTGATGAACCTTTTTGAAATACATGTTATACATTTTTTAATACATTGTCAACATTTTTTACACATTTAACATTTTCAAATGCTTGATTAACATTTTTCAGAAACTTCTTAACATTATTTCAAATACTTGATTTTTTTTAAATACATGATCAACTTTTTCACACACATCATATATTTTTATGTATACATTTTTTGTATACATGAGATATCTATACGCATTTAATATTTTTCAAATCCTTGGTTAATACTGTATTATTTTAAATGTTTTTATGCGTAGTATTTTTTGTAGTATATTTATTTAGAATAGTTGGAAGCAGGAACAAAAGTAAAAAATGACAAAAACAAAAAGGTGAACCCCCCCCCCCACACACACACACACACAAAACACGAGGTTGTGCTCTCCCGCGTGCCTGGTCTAGCTCATCTCGTGCCTCCTTCAGGTGAGCCTTCCCCCGGTCTCACTTGCAGCGAGGTATATCCGCGCCCTCCCACGGGCCAAGCACAGACCGTTTAGTGATATGACAGGGCAGGCACGTCACGGGTCAAGCACGTGTGCTAACGGGCTGGTCCGTAAGATTCGGCCCATATGGCCAGCAATAGTGATTACTCATGCTCATGAGACATGAGTAAAACAGGCTCCATTTGGATATAGTGAGCAATATGGGATAGGGAGATAAGCGGAAATTCATAGTTGATCCCGAGCTCATATGCTCTCATGAAAAATAAATTCAAAAAAATAAACAAATATAATAGAAAAATTCTGAAAATTTCGGATCATTTACATAAAAGATGCTCGTGCGTGTTAGGTACATGCAAAATTTCATATAGAATGACATTCCAGGGGCTTTAGACAAAAAACACAATGCTCCAAAGAAATAGGCATTTCGAAACACTGACTTCATTTTTTCTTTAGAGCTTCTCGGGTGTCATTTCTTGATGAAATTTTACATACACTTAGAACACTCCAGCATCTTTGGCACCAATTTTTTTCTTCAGATTTATCGATTCTATTTATTCTTTCAATTTTATTGTTCACGCGAGAACATATGAGCTCGGGTGGAGAAATGTCGTTTCAAGAAATAAAGTATCTTTCTATACAAAAGTTGTTGGGATTCTGACATTTTGATCGGTACACTCTGCACTGTACTAACAGTCTGATTTGCTGATATCTTTTATTGGCCTTAGGTGCTCAAAGTCGAAACTAGCAGAAGCCTCACTCTCTTCTCCCCAGGATGGTGGTGTCTAGTGGCCAAGACGGAGGGGACTGGCAAGAGCTAGGGCTCCCTATGATCCCAAATTTGTGCACGTATGTGATTGTTTTGCGCTTTTAACCTTTTGTATTTTATGAAAAATACATGTATTAATGTAATTTGGCTCCTTTTGTCAAAAGTTCGAGTCATTTGATTCTTGGCTTTGCCACTGGCAGCGTTCCACCTTTGGCCAAGCTCCATCTCACCAACCACATAACATGTGAGCTCCTCCCCTACGCGACTCTCTGCCCTAAGCAGTGGACGTCCATCCGCTTGAAACTCCACGCCTGCCTTTATACACTGCAATCCTCTTGAAGGTGCCTATGTTCAAGACGCATGTCGACCGTTCGACAAAATCTTAGTGTACAAATGTTTTGATTGGATTATGACTCCTCACTACACACAACGGATGGTTGCTGAACTGCTGAGAAGAGAAGTGCATGAACACATTACTCCCCTAGGCCCTAGAGCTCATGACCATACCTTGCTAGCTACTCCTAGAAGGCAGCAGTTTGCCAACAGGTAGAATAGTGAGTCTAGTACCAGCAGGTAATGCAAATATCGAAATGATTGTTTAACATTCTTATTCTTGCTATTATATCAAACATATATATAATATAAGTACCATACCTCAACAGGGCTGCACTGTTAGGACGGATCTTCTCATTTCAGGAGCTAAAATTTATTCTGATGCCGCTTTCAATTGTTCGAAGATTCCAGGACTTGTACATGGAACAACAACTACTGGAGTTGGAGTGTTTCTCTGTTTTTTGCAGGATCAAGCTGAGGTCAATGTGCAAATTCAAGTTTCCACCCAAAACACAAGCACGCCTCTTCAAGCTGAAGCCCTTGCTTTTCTTCTTGCAGCTAAAACTGCTCACAGGCTTCACATTAATAGGCCTACTTTCCCCACTGATTGTCTCTCCTTGGCAAAAGCGGCAGCAGAAAGAAGTGTTTTGGCTGATTCTACCCCTTGGTCCATCAGGAAATATCTTGCTGAATTTTTCTCTCTTACTAAAGATCTCCAAGCGCATGTGTTTCATATATCAAGAGAGATTAATAGCATAGCTCACAATGTGGCTCATCAGGTTCTTAGATGTTCTATAGAACCTGACATTAGTTGTTTTGCTTCAGCTCATTCACATAGGACATGCCCTGTAGTTTCCCTCCTTTCCAATATCAATTTTTAGGGCTATGTACTTCCCGCTGTAAGATGTTATTGAGCTGAATAAAAATGTTGGCGCTTTGTGCGCCTTTCTCTGTTCAAAAAAAATCATTTCTTTGTTGCTTAATTAGAATCTTTCTCTTGAATTGCATAAGATATTACTTAGTTCTTTCGAATGGACACGTAATAGATCTTGATTGGCAATGGAGACGTCAAATATTCCTCACATAGCTCATGTGGATGGAACGCAAGTAACAAGGTTTCCCCGGCTCTAGCAAGGGAGGGATGATGACAATGGCGCGCCTTCGGCTCACTCCAATGCTTGTAGTCGTCACTAGGTACGGTGGTCCACGGACCTGGTTGTAATTTTTATTACCTATGGTGTTCTTTGTACTGTCATGATTGTGAATGAATAGGTTAGAAGTTTCTCAAAAATAAAAATAATATTCATATGATAACTACATGAAAATGTATCAAATCATTGCCACTGCCATAACGACATTACATTTTAGACTTACCATCTCGGTGTGTGGGATTGGGATGACGCAATTATTCTCATATATTTTTATTGTTTTGTAAGTAATATGGATTAGAAAGAAACCTTAGTGACATGTTTTTTTATAAGAAACATGCTGAAACTATCATTGCTTCCATTAGTTCTAGGTTCTCAACCTTCAAATATATTTTGTGACCAAACATGCATACATGCTTTCTTATTTGACCATGTTTCATATTCTTTGGCATTGATGGGATTCTTGCTGATCGCTCAATTGCAAGAAGGAACATTTACCTGTTCTCAACGATCCTAAAACATCTCAATAACTATTTCAACGAATGGATGTTATGCTTCCAGTATATGTTGACCTTGATTGCCTTACATGAATCGATGTTATGCTTCCAGTATAATGTTGCAAACCTCCTCAAAATGTTTGTTTGCATTCCATTCCCACAATCTCCTGACTTTAGTAGCAACATTCCATTCACATAATTGCAACATGTTGAGTCCATAATTGCAGTGTTTTGCATGCTCCGCTGATTAGTTTTATGTATACTATGTTTTCAAACATGCGATGAGGAATAGAAAGAATCCAGTCTTCATGTTTGGAGATAGTATTAAATATTGGCTACACCAAGATATAAGGTACAGTGTGTGTTGCAGCTACTCTTTGTATATTGACCACGGTTTTGATGCATTTACTCTTTGTATATTGTGTACCATTTCAGTTATCCCAAAGTGGGAACCTGTAGTGTTGCAGAAATTTACTCTTCACTCATAGTTACATTGAAAATTAACAATGATGGATGATGCATGCACAAAGAATATATATAGGACAATACACGTCAGGATATAATTCAGCGTCGCAGGATTGCACAAGATTATGTCTAGTTACACCGATGAAAAGCTGATTGACTAGGACCCTGCAAATAAAAAATCTGAATGACTAGGACATTGGGCGAGCACATCGGAATGGACATCAGAATATCAATTTGAAGCTAATACATCATTTGTTCCTTACCTCACGCAAAAACTTCTGTCTGCATAGTGGACTGATTTTACTTACAATATACCGCTCAAGAAGCCCCTACAAAATGATGAACAATTCGGTAAGTGTCCTCCAGATGATACTAGTAACACAAGTTAACTGTCAACTGAGGGCATAAGTTACCAGAATCCAGAGGGCGCATTTTCCTTTTTCCTGCATCGAACAATCAACCAAAAAGCAGAAATCATTCCAAGGCCATGTCCAATGTTAAACACTAGGATGTAACTATTGAATAAAAGCAATATTGGCCCAGATATCCGCGCCGAGGCGAGGGTCGGAAACGGGAGAGCCTGCCTTGCCCCTGGTACTGGTATATATTTCTGAATATCATTGGGTACTCTTTTTGTAACGAAATTGGTAATACTTCTTACAGCTGGACAGTTTGATTTCCCACTATGGGCCTAGAATTATGGGTTGTTGTCAAAGAACCTCTTATCACGATAAACTCTTCTTGCCCAAATTTTAGGGTGCCAGGAACCTTTTATTCGTATACACAATTAGGGAACTGTAAACCCCTCGATTTGAAAGTTTTCTTATACCTATTGTATTACTGTACTAAGTAATAACACTTGTTAGTATATCATTTACAAGACTAGTTTGCATGACATACGACAATAAGCAACTAAGGCCAGACGCTCTGAATGAAGACTACCTTAGGTCTTGAATTTTCTACCTTTTTATATATATTCTATGGGATACAGGGAGTCCTGAATTCTTTTTCTATTTCACTTCCGTGACATTTGTTTTAGTTCATTAATCTATCTTTTATTTCTAAGGGAATGTACAGCCCTGTAAGTTTGCTACTTCAGCTATTCAATACAAATACACTGTTGAACAACAACCTCACCAATCAACTTAACAATAAGCAGAATAATAATAATCAAAAGTATGTTTCTGGAATGGAACTTTTTTTGGAGAACATGTTTCTACGCAGAAACTAATACTGTGCAATTAAGTTCATTCCTAACACTCAATACCAATAGCTGTGCAATATCTGTGTTTCACAATTCATCTCAGTCATACCATTGACCAGCATATCAAAAGGAATAAACATATGGATCAGTTGTAAAGAAGGGGGCAGTGAAAGTCGCCCACTATTTTGCACAAATAGTATAATATTAACTGTAATGGCGGCTATAGCTATTTAAAAATTAGATAACAAGTTAAATAAGAAACTTCTGTAAATTCTTACTTTTTTGGTCCTACAAAGGCATTGGTGATGTCATCAGCCGTTGGATTCCCGGTGAATTCAGCTAGCAAATCATATTTTTCTCCATTAGGTTCATCAACCCTTCGAAAAATCTCGTATTTATTTGGATAAGCCATCCTGTATCAATAATTCAACCAAACTGTAATGACTGAAATTTATCTAACTGTCAGCACCATTAGCAGAAGTATGATACTTTGGAGAACAAAAGTAAGAGAGATAACCTTAAAGCGCCCATGATAGGATAAAATGTACCAGCATAGAAGAGAAGCCGGAAAGAATAACAAGTCTCAAATGATGCAGCATACTGAAGCCTCACATCTCTTCCCATTGTCTTCAACATGAAAACCAAGAAACAGCTGAATACTAGCTGTCATGCTATGATTAAGTGGAACGTATATGGAGCACTTACTTGCATTACGCCACTTGATGCAGGCATATCCTGTAAATGTAAATTTCAGGGACATTAAGGTTTGCTATGACGATGCCAAGAAACAATTTTTCACCGTGTTGGATTTTTATTTCTAGAACACTCCTTCCTAGATTAGATTAGGCCCAAGGATTATATGAGCAAAGAAACACAAACCATTTTTAGTTCCAATGAGATTTCCTAAGAGCAACAAAAGAGATAATAGAAACTACACTAATTTCAAAAATAAACAGGTCCAGGATATAAAGCAAAAATCTCTTAGAGACATGTCATGTGTGTGTGTGTGTGTGTGTGAGAGAGAGAGAGAGAGAGAGAGAAAGAGAGAGAGAGTTAGTATGCACCCAACCTTCAGGCGAGGATTTACAAGAATCACAGGTCTGTCACCAGCAGCATCAGTCATAGCTCTCATATCCTGCAAAACTCTAATATGATACTACAGATCGAGAAGGGTATATACTCTATAACTAGGAAAAAATACTAAGACACAGAATCTTTACATCAATTATGCAGTTTCCAACAGCATTCTGGGGAGCAATGAGAACAAACATGTCATCTTCCTTATCAACCTCACTAGCACCTGTAATCGAATTAAACATACTAGTATACTTAAAAATAAACAGAAACAGCAGAAAACAATAAAATGCACGACCAAAAAGAAATAGCAGAAAACAATAAAAGGCACGACCAATAACAGGCAAAGCTACAGCCAAGGACAAGATGATCTGCCGTCTCTGGACTCTGGAGCATTGCCACACAGCAGGCAGAGCATGCTGCAAAACCCCTTGTCAAAAGCCTACCTGCCATGAGAATGCGCCAACGCAGCAGCAGCCACATGAAAAACCTGCATTTTCCTTCAGTCTTCGCCTTTCAGATGGCGTCTGGGTGGACATCCACCAGAGAGAAAGAGCCCTGGAATTGGAGGGAGTAGGCCGAGGCCGCGGAGTAAGACCCATCCACCTACAATCTCCATGCAACCGAGTCCTGCACGGTGGGCTGAAGGGAGACACCAACGAGAAGTACCCAGAGTTGAGCGAACTCCTGGACCTGATGTTCCATGGATATACCCTGAAGGGCCAAGCCCAGCTGTTGTCCTGAAGCGCCCTGAAGACTGAGATGCCTTTGCGCTTAATAAGCAGGAAGAGGTTTGGGTGAACTCCCTTGGCACCCGACCACTAAGCCAGCGAGATGTCCAGAATTTGGCCTTGTGTCCATCCCCAATGGAAATTGAGACCGAGGATGCAAACAGCTCCTGGTCAACCGCACTGTTAGACGAAGGCGTCCCCACCCAAGGCTTCTCCGAGTCCATCCAGTCAAACCACAACCATCTGAGGCACAGCGCCGTGCTGAACTTCTCAATATCCTTGACACCGAGCCCACCGAGGCACTTAGGCCTGCACATCTGCGCCCAGCTGACTAAGCAATGCCCACCATTGCAAGCATCTTGAGGGGGGAGTTGAGCATACGGTTTAATGGTTGTGTGTGTGTGTGTGTGTGTGTGTGAGACATAATGGTTGTGTGTGTGTGTGTGTGCTGTGGTGTTTGGCTCATAAGGCCCATTTAGAGTTCATACATGTATAGCAATGAGAGTAGTAAAAAATAGAAGAATCCACAAAATTTCCACGATAACTAACACTTAATTTCATTTTCAATATTCTTCTGATGAAACTAAGTAGCCACCATTTATTTTATTCAATGCTATTGAACGTATTAATTTAGTGGATGACGAACCTACTGCTCCAATATTGATGAAGGCACCCATCGCCCCATAGTCACCCCAGTCCATGAATTCCAATATTTTTCTGGTTCCAGCAAGCTGAAGTGGAATACCAGCAAATGCGCCTTGCCCCATGGAGCCTTGAACACAGACCTGATAAGAAGTCAGCAGTCTCATGTTGTGTCATCAAAAAAGGGAGTGGGCAGGTGGAGGTATATGGATGAATACCGAATGTAAGCACCTTGACACGCTTTCCGTCATCAGCAAAGGTAAGAGATAAATCTCTTACAAGCTCCATGAGGGTTCCTATACGATAAACATCCTGAAGATAAAAAAGGTTTGATTGACAGTTTACGCCAGCAAAAAAGATATGTAAGCTTGTGTGCTCTTACCATTTCAGGGTTAAGCTCCGGAATATTGATATCTATCTGCATGTTTGAGCAAAAGTAGACAGTAATCAAGAAAAAATGTTTTCCCAGAAAGCACATGAAGCAAAAAAAAAAGGTGAAAGGACTACAAGGTTCAGTCACAATGATTAATCCCAAGTACATATTATTCCCTCTAGGTTAAATATGCAATAGAAAGAGAAAAGTACTCAAATTGCCTCAGTGAATAGTTTAGTCAGTGAGTTCTGATTTCAATCTTCAATTGAGATTTGAAATAAATTTAAACGTAAAGTGGCAACCTGCAACCGAGTCTTTTTATCTTCAATAGCACGCTTTGTAGCTTGTATCACATCATCGTAAAAGTATTTCCTGATCTCTCTGGAGTGTGGAATGTTATTTAATCTCGTTGGAATTCCACGCCACTCCTAGCAGAAAGCATTTAGACATACATTAATAGAAAAGATCTAAGTGGACACACTTCACTTCAAGATCTCACACGTAGAATAAAATGGCTAACTATATTACACATACCTTTTTCGAAGCTGTTGTGTCTGGTGGTTTTCCTGTTCAATGAAGAGTTTGAGCAAACAATGAGAATTGGGAAAGCCGGCATAGTAAAAAAAGAAGCTAAAAGCTTTGCCTGATTATACTAATGAAGAGGAGAACGTAATTAAAAATCAACTCCCCATAGTCATTTAGAAATCCTGGGCATGGCTAAGCTGCAAAATCTTCATATGGATTGTAATCCAAAGGAGACGTTGGATCTTTCATCATAAAGCAAGGAGAGGTCTGCAACATAATGAGATATGCATTTGCTGCCGGCTTTCAGAAGATTTCAGTCACTTATTGGTGGGGTATTCAGTGGTCAACTTAATTTGGGCTGAAGCCCTATCATGATTCAACCGCAAGTTAACCCGCAGGGTTCCTTTTTGTGGCCGGCCTAGTTTGGTAACTCGCCTTTTGGTCGATGTTTATTTTCTCTGTTTGGGTCCTATTGTTTTCTCTTGTGGTCATGCCATTCGTCGCATTGTAAAAGTATTACCATCTTTCTCTCTAATATATACATGCAACTCTCTTGCATGGTCTCGCTAAATAAACGATATATACCGATTCTTGACATATTAGCTAAAACTGATAGCATATTATGGTTATTTTAAAATAACATTAGCACATTCTAAAAGAAGGCATATTAGCTCAAAGTGATATGCAAAAATATTAAAGAAATGCAGCTTCGAAATAACGTGAAATGGGCTGTTCTTAAGCAAACGGAGAGACCGGTTGATCTAGTGGAGTTACATGATAGTGGTTGTGAATGACAGTAGAAGAATGGAAGAAGACATTAGTGGGGAACTTTATTATTGCTCTGACCGTTTGTCTTGGCCAACTTTTTTTCTGAAGCATTCGTACATATCTTCTGTAACATGGACTCTATTTCATGAAAAATGACTTCCACTGGGCGATTTCCATCAATCTACATTGCAGGTTGAAGGAACAAAGGTTACTTCTGATTTACTATCTGGATCACTGCTATGATAGTAGCTAGAAATACACGAGAACCTGGTTAAGCAAATCTGAGTATGTCGGAATAACAGCTTCAGAATTTTGTTTGTAAGTCTCAAGGCGTGATTTAACCTGCAGAAGAAAGAAGGCTCTTATGGTTCAGAATGTTTCATGGAAGCGATGCCAGCATTATGCAATCACAATGTCATAAAGAAAAGGGAGGAAGGGGGTACGGTAAGTAATGGAAAGTTTTGCATCCTGTCAGTTTAATTGTATAATTCATTTTTGTATTCTGTAAATGACAGTAAAATTTTAAACAGCACAATATTTTTCCCCTGCCGTGTCTTAAAAGTTTACGAAAAGCACTGAGAATGTAGAGCTAGCTGAAAGAGGGGGATTAAGTGATGTAAAAAGACCTAAAAATATTAATAATACAATCGAAGTCAAACCTAGATATGCAACACTTCGAGCTTAAGATAGCCAAAGCATACATAATATTTTTTCCTCTAGAGTAAGCAGGAGCGTATCAGAAGAGAAGTTATAGTACAGATCAGGAACAATAGGAAAAATAATTACTTACCAGCTGTGGCCTACAATAAATAAACACAGATAGTAACAAACAGAACATAATTACAACCAAGTTTCTAAGCAACCTGCACCTGCCAAACTCTTTGATGTTCAAATCTAGGTCCAAGCTAGTGATGACAGAACAAAAGGAATTTGCACAAATCGAATTCTTAAATGCAGCCCCAAGCTCTCAAACTAGCATATTATATTTAACAAGATAGATACATCTATAGACCTTACCAAGGATGACAAAACAAGTAAAAGATTACTTAAGCGGACAACAACAGAAACCTTTTCAAATGTATCATCAGAGCGTGTAGTAAGCCTGGCAGATATCTCCTCATTCTCTGGGGGGAAGTTCTTTACATGGTAAATTTTGCCCGTCACAGGATCCAGTCTTCTTCCAACACATCTATCGATTAGATTGTCATCAGGAACCTGAATTTAGAAACAAAATGAAACACAAGAGGTCAAAGATATCTGTGGTATACAGTGTTTGGGATTGACATCAGGAACCTGAACTTGAAAACAAAATGAAACACAAGAGATCAAAGACATTCTGTAAGAGCAAGGGAAGCAAAATGCGTAGTATTTGATTTCAAGATACAAATACTGAAGTTGACACAAATAAGAATCAGATTAAGTTCAAAAAAAGAAGAAGAATCAGACTATTATGAACCACACTGATTCAGAAAACACACAGCTAAGTGTATAATTGCTATCAGTTTGAATGTCACACGCCAACAAACTTGATATGAATTCCCACTAAATGAATTCGTAAAGAATCTTATTTACAGTTGCACAAGGGCAGACCTGATCAATTTGCTTAATTATTAAATCTATTCTCAGTCACTAGCTTCCCTTTTGTCACAACCAAAGTTACTGGATTCACCATAATGTACGTCTAGGGTATAATTTGACCTGGTTATGACCCCTAATCTGCGGTGTGGTATTCTTGTGCAGCTTTGAAGGAAAAGTATCGTACTGTGTGCACAGCCCTGTAACAACCTGGACATACCACATTCTGGGAGAATATTGCGACAGCCATATTATACTACTCCGTCCGATCCGAATTAATTGACGCAGCCTCTATACAATGCAGATGGACATTGTATAAAGACTGCATCAATTAATTCAGATCGGAGGGAGTAGCAAATTTAATTCATAAAACTAATAACAAGTTGGAGAATCAGAATTCATGAAATTGAAGTACCGTGATGAAGCTCGTTCAAACATCCTTTCTTTCTAAACATTTTGATTTATCAGAATGGGAACAAAATGTAACACTACATAAGGATGCCTATTGAGATAAGCATGATCGACAAGGTCGCAACGCAATATATTAAGATGTTATAATCAAAAGTTGAAAGAATATGAAGGATGTGTCAGTGTCAATTGATAGTAAATGCCATAAATGGTCAAAAATGACTATTTCCAATACAACAAGTATATGCGGTCTTAAAATGGTAAAAAAATGGCTTACTTCCAGTAAAATGAATATATCTGGTCTTATTTTCATACTTTCAAGACTTTGTGCTTGAGCATAACTCCTTGGGTACCCATCAAGAAGCCACCCTCTTTCTCGCACGTCAGGCTGTGATAGTCGTGATACAACCATCTATATGAAATAACAACCACCATTAGCTAACAGAATTCTACCAACTACAAAGAACCTCTGAGAATCGAACCGCATACATCTGTCACGACTTGATCCGGGACAAGCATGCCACTGTCCATATATTCTTTTGCTTTCTTGCCTATATCTGTGCCAGAAGACACTTCAGCCCGTAGAAGATCCCCAGTTGATATATGAACCAAACCATACTAGAAGAAATTAAAAAGAAAGAGTTTTAGAACAGAGCAGGCTATTGATCAATAAACATGTTTACAGCCAAAACTAGAGTTAAACAATAAATCCGTTCAAAGCTGATTAATCTGCCAACTACTTTCAGATACATGCATATCCTTCAGCAAGAGTCTTTCTCCACAATTCAGATTTGCATCAGGCTGTTATTAACACCGACGACATATGCATTTTTGGGCGCAGACAAAATAGGAAGAACCCCAAGCAATGGTTTTCTGCTTTTTACCTTCTCGACAATCATGCGGCACTGCGTCCCCTTGCCCGACGCGGGCGCCCCGGAGATCATCACCTTCAGCGGCGCCTCCGCCCGCGCCGGCGCCGCCCCCTCCGCTGCCCGGCATGGCAGGAGCAAGCCCTGCCAGAACCCCATGGGAAGCGTATGAATCATAGCGATGTGCTATCGCGACCACGACGACACGGATTTAAGTAGTGCGGAGCAAGCCATAATGTACGAACCCTGGGCTTGGGGGCGGCGGAGGAGGAGACAGCCTGGGCGGTGGATGCCGGGGGAGAGCGGCGGGAGAGCGACCCCGAGAGGAGGCGGGCGGCGCCGGGGCCGCGGTGGATCGCCGTCCCGGCGATAGGAGGGGTCGTCGTGGCGG
Source organism: Triticum urartu (assembly GCF_003073215.2). Lineage (NCBI taxonomy): Eukaryota > Viridiplantae > Streptophyta > Magnoliopsida > Poales > Poaceae > Triticum > Triticum urartu. Next base: position 48,191,503 of record NC_053027.1, on the reverse strand, counting down.
TGGCCGCCGGGGAGGATGCCGCCATCGTCGTGGCGGAAGAGGGCCAGTGTGTGTGGAGGGAAAACGGAGAGAGCAGGATTGGAGTCGCGCGGCTTCAGAGTTGAGACGCGTCGCCACCCGACTCCCCACCCCCAGTCGCCAGCGGTGGGTCCTGCCCATCTCGCAGCTCAGCGCTGTTGCGCGAACTCCTTTTTTTTTCCATAAACAAAGAAGCAAACCGAAAAGACTTCTACACGTGCGCAGGGACCGGCACCTGCACCACCACATCTCACGCATCACCACCTCTCAACATTGAGCAGGCGCCTGGTCGAAGGAGGGACCGGCGCCGAAGCCGCGGAGGTCGAAGACGAGAGCGTGGCGAGTGCGGCCATTTGGTGGCGCCAAAGCTCCGAGAAGCCGTGGAGGACGAGCACCACCCGAACGGCTGCGGGGCCCTGCTCGGCCACAGGGAGGGACATGCCGTTCACGCCGGTGTTCTAGCGGGCCGCACGGCGCCGGACTCCTCCATGCTCGCCGCATCGCCCCCGCCCTCTTCTCGTATATCAAATTAAATCTACCTTGATCGAAGGAGTTGGCCCACATGAACAAGTGGCAGTTTTTTATTGGCCCTGCACAATATTTCCTGCTGGGAGCCGTGTAGATGAGCCGAACCCCGAGCAAATGCACAGAGGGATCGATCGGGATCGCATGCACTGGGCTGGCACAGTTACTTGATCTGGTTTTAGAAACCTTCTAGCAGTTCTATCTAGTTTTATGGATTTTGGGAACCTTCCAGAAGGTTCTCTGAACCGGGTTTTTTTATTTGTGTTTTCTTATTCGTTTTTTCCCTTTTCTGTGAGGTATCGAGGTCTGCCAAGGGCACTATAGGGGAGCTGCATGAGGATGCTCCACCAGAGCTGCAGCCAAACCTCGAAACCACGCTAGGGGCTTAGGCAGTAGAGGCCTCCGTACACGCCACCAGCGCAACCCCATCTAGGCAGCGCCCAGGGGATCAGACTGATGCACAGTCCACCCGCCCGATCAAATCTGGGCAGAGCCCCGACCATGGATAAAGCCACAAGGCGAGGACCAGGAGACCGACTGCACGTCCCCAGGCCACACAGTAGCCAAGCCTTGGATTGGAGGCCGGCAGCAAACGGCGACCCTCCAACGGTGATGAAGACGTGATGATCCATCGAGGATATTCACCAGCTCGAGGAAGAGAGGCCCCGCCGCCGCCATGGGACTTTGCCCCGGCGCTGCCGGCCGGCGGCGGCGAGGAGGATGGCCGAGGAGGGCGGTGAGGAGCGCCGCCGCCCGTGTCGACTGGACCGAATGGCATGTGTGCACTTGTACGCAATGAGGATGTTGTCTGTGATCAAACGTCCGAGAACAAAAGCACCAGAAGGATGATCTTTAGTCTCCTAGCCAACACCTTTTGCCGCCAGTTTGTATAGTACATTACATAGACTTATCGGCTAGAATTAAGAGAGCAACTCCGGTGCCTTGACTTTAGGGATCAAAACAAACACCGTACTGTTAAAGTCCGCTGGGAATTCTTTGCCATTTAAAAAAAAATCACTGTCGAACAAGCCTAAATTTTTTTAATTATAAAAGACGAGTGTCTTTGATAAAATAGAGCTAGTAATCCGTCTGGTCCCGGAGCTTTTGTAGGACCCATTTGGAAGAGAGCCCTTTCGATCTCCTCACACGTCCAATTCGCCGTCAGCTTGGCGTTCATATCAGTGGAGACCAGGGTCTGAACATGCTGCAGAATCTAACGAAAGTTAGTTGCGCGTTCATATCAGTGGAGACCAGGGTCTGAACATGCTGTAGAATCTAACGAAAGTTAGTTGCACCCTCGGATGTGTAGAGCTCCCTATAAAAATCCCATGCCACGACACGCATCTCAGCGTATGTTGATGCTTAGCTACATCAGGCTTCTTCAGTTTCAGAGCATCTCCAACAGGCGCGCTATTTTAGCCGAGCGCTGGGAAAAACTGCTTTTTTGCGCGCGCGGAGTCGAAACGGGCGCTCCAGCAGCCGCGCAAAAATCGTGTGCGCGTGATATAATGGGTTCAGTGCGCGGAGGAAAACGACATCGCGTGCCACTTATTTCATGCGCCCGCTCCCGCGAGCTGGACATACGAGCGCCCGCGACCAACTGCCGCCAACCTCTCTGGCCGCCACACCTTCGCCTTGCCCTACGCCGTCACCGGCGAACTTTGACCGATAGAAGGTCGCGCCGACATCCCCCAACCCCTCCCTACACCCGCGACCCCTCCGCCACCGCCGCCGTAAACCCTAACGCGGGGTTGAGCTTCGGCTTCGCCGCCGGCGGCCCTCCTCCAAGCACTTGTCTCGTGCGTGGCCTCTTCATGGCGCCACTGATGACCTCGCAGGGTGGCGTTGTGCCGCCGCCCGCCGTGAAGCCACGGGCCTCCCTCTCCAAGCGACTGAATGCGGCGGCTGCGAGGGCAAGCAAAGGTGTTCGGGAAGAAGAACAAGGCACATGGTTCTTCTAGGCGGACGAAGAAGAACCTTGCAGGGCGTCCGGCCACACCTCTGCTGACCAAAGCGCTGGAGAGCTCGCAATTTGTTGCCCGGAGGCTGATGCGCACAAGGTGTTTGATGAAATGCCCACAAGGTATGATTCCCCCCCTTTTGTTGGTGTTTTTTTACATAAATGTATACATGTGGATAACTTATTTTCTTCTACATACTTTGTAGTTGCAATGATGACACATATATGTCAACTATGGGTGTTGGCTCCAACAATTCTCATTGGTCTCAAACCAATGAAGTGCATGAAGATGATCATGTTGAGTGGGAGGTTGACGAGGATGGTGAGGGTATTGTCGATGCACCGAAAGAAAGAGCGGGCAACTACACCATGGACGAAGACATCTTGCTATGCAATACATGGTTGCATGTGTCTATGGATGCTAACATTAGAGGGGACAAAAGTAGAGATGCATATTGGGACCGGATGAAGGAGCACTTTGATTTACACAACAAGAGTGGAATTGACCGCACACGTAGATCTCTTTGCTCCCAGTGGTCGACAATCAACAAAGATTATCAAAGGTGGGCGGCGGCACTTAAGGCGGTTGACATGATAAACCCAAGTGACACTAATGATAGAGATAGGGTAAGTGTCATTTCTTTATGTTCCTTCCATGTTCATGCTTCTTTTTTGGTGTTTCAAGTGCTAACTTGTTCTTTTGTTTGTAGCTCACTATTGCATAAAACTTATTTCAAGGAGAAGAGAAGAAGACCAAGAAAGGGAAGGTCAAGAAAGGGAGATCATTTGTGTTGGCCCATTGCTACAATGTGTTGAAGGATGAAGAGAAATGGAAGCCCCGTGATGGCCAAGAGGAGAGCAAAAAAAGCAAGACAACTATTGATTTGGATGATGATGATGATGAGGAGGCATCAAGTGATGGCGGCAAGAGAATCCCTACAACAAACTCGGTTGCCTACTCCAAACCAAAGAGACCAAATGGAGGCAAGAAAGATGCAAAAGAAAAGAAGAAGAGAGGAGACGATGATTTATAGAATGCTATGGAAGCTATTAAGCACGAAAGGAAGCAAACACGGTGAGGATGATGGAAAGGATCTAAGATGCGGCGGCCGAGGAGAGGAGGGTAACGACCGAGGAGAGGAAGGTGGCATTGGAGTAGAAGAAATTGGCCATGGAGTAGCGATCTAGATTATTGAAAAGGGAAAAGCACTTGTTCTTTATGGACACATCTACACTCGATGATAGGCAAAAGGACTACATCATTCTTTCCCGTGAAGTCTTGGTCCAAAAAAGAGCCATGGCCATGAGAGGCATGGGAGCTACCAATGGGAGGCATGGGTGGCTTCGGAGCTACCATGGGAGGCTTGAGAGCACCTACGGGAGGCATGGGTGGCTTCAGAGCTATCATGAGAGGCATGAGTTTTGGGTCTCTCACAGGAGGCATGGGAGCACCTTCGGGGTGACATGGGCGGACGCATGTCTTCCTGTGTGCCTCACATACCTTCGCATTATCTTGCTGGAGATCTTGTGAACACCATCCAAGCTCCTGATGACGATGTGGCGCTTGAAAATGAAGAGAAGGAAGAATCGTCTTTGGATGAGAAGGAAGAATCGGAGGAAGAAGAGGACGATGATGAGTGATGTGGCATGATTGTTGATGTGCCATTTGTTTGTGTAAACTTTTATTTGTCATGAACTTGGTTGGGTGATTTTGAACTATGTCGTACAAGTGAACTATGCTACGTCTCTGTTTTGCACATTTGTTTATTATTTGAAACATCATCATATTGTCAAATGGACATGTAAAAATCATATTTGCAAGCGCCGGATGCTTGTGCGCGCTGTAAATTAGCATGCCTTCTGGAGCTACTCGTGCATGCCATATTTTGGAGCGGCCGCTGGAGCCAGCGTCCTGCTTCCCGCAAAAAAAAAAACGCTATTTCGATGTTGTAAAAAAGTTTTTGCGTGCCGTGCAGTTGTGCGCCTGTTGGAAATGCTCTTAGAATCGTTTTTTACGGCGCCTATGTGATGCCCTATTCTGCAAGAACTTGGTGTTGCGGTGGCCCCTCCGGCCATAGCATCACTTCTTCCCCGTCGTAGAGCTCATGCAGGTCTTTTCAAGCCACACCGAACCGAAGTCAGTACGTACGTACCCAGTTCTGCATGTGCTTGGACACACCTTTTAACTTGCTATAAGAAGGCCCGTGAGCCCACTGTTCCCTGTGTCGTGCATGCATGTCCCATGCATGATGTAGGAGCGGGATCCTATACAGCGCGTAGGTCGCCCGCTAGCAACATACCCCCTCCCCCCAAAGCTCCCCGTTCAGCGTATGGGCGAGCCAATTTTGCGGTTTATTTTGCCGCCGGTTTTGGAAAGGTTGTAGAACCTTCCCAGAACCCTTTTTTTTGTTTTCTATACTGGTTTTTCATTTTTTTTCCTTTTCAATTCTTCTTTGTTTTCTTATTTTTTCTTTCTTTTTTTTCCTTTTTTTGGTTTTTTCTTTTCCTTTTTATTTTCTATTTTCTTCCTCTTCACTTTTTGACTATTTTTGTTCATTGTTTTCAAAAAATGTTCATCACATTCAAAATTTGTTCACTGAATTACAAATCTGTTCATTATTTTTTCAAAAAACTGTTCATCAAATTCAAATTTTGTTCATGACTTTTTCAAAAAATGTTCTTGAATACAAATTTTGTTCATTAAACTAAAAAAATGTTCATCAAATGCCAAATTTGTTTATAGATGTTCAAAATATGTTCATCAAATTAAAAAAGATGTTCATTCCTTTGAAATCACAAACATTTTTTGAATTCAAGAAATGTTTTGGAATTTGGTGAACATGTTTTAATTCTGTTAGCATTTATCATTTCGCGAACATATTTTTTCAAATCATGAACAATTTTTGAATTCACGAACATTTCACAAGTTGTAACTTTATTGAAATCCCGAATTAGTATTACAATGAAAAAAATAAAAAAAAAGAACAAAGAAAAGATGGTTCCGCTTTCCCTCCCCACACATGGGCCAGCCCATGAGGCAGCGTGGGGTAGCGAGGGGTACGCGCTCCGTCGTTCGCTGGCGCGTACAATGCTAAATAGGAGGTCTCGATGTAGCAGCTCATTGAATCTCGGATGCATGGTCTGACCATCTCTTCAAATCGAAAGCTGCCCATATGGTCCATCATCCTGGCGTCTGAAATACTTTTGGAAAGACAATTATGGTTAGTTTCGGATAATACGCTCGGAAATATACAAATAGGAGATGTTTTATTCTATTTTGATTACATTTGGATAGACAATTATTACTATTAATACCATCCTTAGTATCTAGATAAACTAAGACTATATAAATAGAAGATTTCTTATTCTGGTTTGATTATGTTTAGGTAGACAATTATTATTATTAGTATCAGCCTTCATATATAGATAAATCTATGGCAATCTATAAATAGAAGCTTTTTATTCTGTTTTGACTATGTTTGGATAGACAATTATTATTATTAGTATCAGCCTTCCTATCTAAATAAATCTAAGACAATCTACAAATAGAAGATTTTTCATTCTGTAGACAATTATTATTAGTAGTATCAGGATAAATACATTTGAAATACCATGTGATACATGTGGTAAACGATCCACACATGTGGAATATATCTAGACATGTTTTAGTGTTAGATACGTAGATACCTTTGTATCTAGATAAATCTAAGCCAATTTTTTGGGGAGAGAGGTAACATATAAAAAGGGGTCTCGCACTCATGGGCAAAGCAACACGTAAAGCAAAGTTGGCCTACCTACGCAACGATAACAAGGCAAGCTACCTCGCAAGCCTGTGTGCACTCAGCAAGCAGCAGTCTCCACAATGTTGGCTTGCTGCTGCTTTGTGTCCCAGCTGCTCATCGTAATAACGCTCATACACCTTGCCATGACCAAGAGCAAGGTCCACAGTGGCACATGCTCATCGGCGATGGTCCCGCTTCCACTTCCGCCGGGACCATGGTCGTGGCCACTGGTGGGTAGCCTGCCCGAGATGGTGCTCAATAAGCCAGCGTTCCGTTGGATCCATCGCGTGATGAAGGATATGGGCACCGACATCGCTTGCTTCCGCCTTGGCGGCGTCCACGTCGTCCCGATCACATGTCCCAAGATCGCAAGGGAGGTGCTCAAGAAGCAGGACAAGAACTTCTTGTCCCGCCCACTCACCTTCGCCTCCGACGCCATCAGCTGCGGGTACAAGGACGCCGTGCTCACGCCGTTCGGCGACCAGTGGATGAAGATGCGCAAGGTGCTCACCTCTGAGATCATCTGCCCCTCCCGCCACAAGTGGCTCCATGACAAGCGCGCCGACGAAGCTGACAACTTGACGCGTTACATATACAACCTCACCGCCGTGGGGTCATCTTCAACGTTGGGACTAGCCAACGTCAATGTCAGGCATGTCACACGGCATTACTGCGGCAACGTCATCCGCCGGCTTGTCTTCGGCCAACGGTACTTCGGGGAGCCTCAGCCGGACGGCGGGCCGGGGCCGATGGAGGTGGAGCACATGGATGCTTCCTTCACCCTCCTAGGGCTCCTCTTCTCGTTCTGCGTCAGCGACTACCTCCCGTGTCTACTTGGCCTAGACCTCGACGGCCACGAGAAAATTATTAAGGAGGCCAACACAAAAGTGGATAGACTGCACAACATGGTCATTGAAGAGCGTTGGAGGCAATGGAACAGCAACGAGAGGCAGGACGGGGTCCAGGACTTCCTTGACGTTCTCATCATGCTCGCCGATGGTGACGGTGAAAGTGCAACTATCCCTAGGTGGTTTTGGTAATTCATAACAACATATAGCTCATTGAGCTAATGCTATTCCAAGATGACTATTTCAGGAAAGCTCAATGATTGGCATGGCATGGATGTGAAAGTGGAACCCTCAAAATGCTAAGGACAAAGGATTGGCTCAAGCTCAAAAGCTCAAGACTCTTCATTTTATATTTTAGTGATCCAAGATCACATTGAGTCTTTAGGAAAAGCCAATACTATCAAGGAGGGATGAGGTGTTGCTTAATGAGCCTCTTGCTTCATATGCTTAGTGATATGCTCCAAAACCCTCAACTACTTTCCCATATCCACATATGACCTAAACCCTAAGCCAAACTCGGTCCTACCGATTCTTTCTATCCGGCGCCACCGAGTTTCACTTGTCATAAGCCACTGCCAAACCCTAGCAAATCGGTTCTACCGATAGGGATCTCGGTCTCACCGAGATGGGAAACTCTCTGTTTCCCTTTCGTAACTTTTCGGTCTCACTGAAAGAGCGGATCGGTCCCACCGAGATTGCAATGTAAATTCAGTGTTTCCTTTTTGTAACTTTTCGGTCTCACCGAAAGAGCAAATCGGTCCCACCGAGTTTGCCTGACCAACTCTCTGGTTAGCTAATTACCAAAATCGGTCTCACCGAGTTTGTGTAATCGGTCTCACCGAGATTACGTTATGCCCAAACCCTAACCATATCAGTACTACCGAGTTGCATGTCAGTCCCACCGAAAATCTCTAACGGTGACTAGGTTTACCTTTTCGGTCCGACCGAGTTTGTTGATTCGGTCCCACCGAGATTGGAAAACTGTGTGTAACGGTTGGATTTTGTGTGGAGGCTATATATACCCCTCCACCTCCTCTTCATTCGTGGAGAGAGCCATCAGAATGCATACACAATTCCAACTCATATGTTCTGAGAGAGAACCACCTACTCATGTGTTGAGACCAAGATATTCCATTCCTACCATATGAATCTTGATCTCTAGCCTTCCCCAAGTTGCTTTCCACTCAAATCTTATTTCCACAAAATCCAAATCCTATGAGAGAGAGTTGAGTGTTGGGGAGACTATCATTTGAAGCACAAGAGCAAGGAGTTCATTACCTACACACCATTTGTTACTTCTTGGAGAGTGGTGTCTCCTAGATTGGCTAGGTGTCACTTGGGAGCCTCCGACAAGATTGTGGAGTTGAACCAAGGAGTTTGTAAGGGCAAGGAGATCGCCTACTTCGTGAAGATCTACCGCTAGTGAGGCAAGTCCTTTGTGGGCGATGGCCATGGTGGGATAGACAAGGTTGCTTCTTCGTGGACCCTTTGTGGGTGGTTGCTTCTTCGTGGACCCTTTGTGGGTGGAGCCCTCCGTGGACTCGCGCAACCGTTACCCTTTGTGGGTGGAGCCCTCCGTGGACTCGCGCAACCGTTACCCTTTGTGGGTTGAAGTCTCCATCAACGTGGATGTAGGATAGCACCACCTATCCGAACCACGGGAAAAACATCCGTGTCTCCAATTGCGTTTGAATTCTCCAAACCCTTCCCTTTACATTCTTGCAAGTTGCATGCTTTACTTTCCGCTGCCAATATACTCTTTGCATGCTTGCTTGAATTGTGTGATGATTGCTTGACTTGTCCTACAATAGCCAAAATCTGCCAAGAACTAAAATTAGGAAAATGTTAAGTTTTTATTTGGTCAAGTAGTCTAATCACCCCCCCTCTAGACATACTTTCGATCCTACAAGTGGTATCAGAGCTTTGGTCTCCATTTGCTTTGATCTTCATAGCTTTTGGTGGTCATAGCCTTGGTTTCACAACCTAGGAGAGTATGGTGTCTAGCGAGGGAAATTATCACCGTAGAGGTCCTTACTTTGATGGTACTAACTTTGCTAGTTGGAAGCATAAAATGAAAATGCATATTCTTGGACATAACCCCGCCGTTTGGGCTATTGTGTGTGTTGGTTTGCAAGGTGACTTCTTTGATGGGAAAGAACCAAACCGTGAAGCTACCGCGGATGAGTTGAAGATGTTGCAATACAATGCTCAAGCTTGTGATATTCTCTTCAACGGATTGTGCCCCGAAGAATTCAACAAAATCAGCCGTCTTGAGAATGCAAAGGAAATTTGGGACACTTTGATTGATATGCACGAAGGTACCAACTCCGTCAAGGAATCCAAGTTGGATGTGCTTCAAAGTCAACTTGACAAGTTCAAAATGAAGGATGATGAAGGTGTCGCTGAAATGTACTCTAGGCTTGCTCTCATCACAAATGAGATTGCCGGCTTAGGAAGTGAAGAGATGACCGATAGATTCATCATCAAGAAGATTCTAAGAACCTTGGATGGAAAATATGATACCATGTGCACATTGATCCAAATGATGCCCGATTACAAAGATCTCAAGCCAACGGAGGTGATTGGAAGAATTGTTGCTCATGAGATGTCACTTAAGGATAAAGAGGAACTTCACAACAAATCAAGTGGTGCCTACAAAGCCTCATGTGAAGCCCCTACATGATCAAGTGAGAAACAAGACTTCAATGAAGAATTGAGCTTAATGGTGAAGAACTTCAACAAGTTCTACAAGAGTAGAAGCAAAGATAGAAGCTTCAAGTCAAGGTCCTACAATGACAAAAGATCTTCTAGTAGAGAGCGAAACTGCTACAGTTGTGGAAGACTCGGACACTATTCCAATGAGTGTACGGCTCCCTAAAAGAGAAGAGAAGATTCTCCAAAAAGAAGAAGCAAAGAATCACCACCAAGAGAGAGAAGGAGTAGAGATGATCCTTATGAACGAAGATACTCACGGAGAAGCAAGGATTCGGAAAGGAAGGAAAAATCATCAAGGAGCTACACAAGACAAAGACATCAAGCTCATGTTGGTGAATGGGTATCCGGCTCCGACTCCGACAGCCACTCCGAGAGAAGTTATCACTCCGACTCCGAAGATACTCAAGATGAAGGTGTTGCCGGTCTAGCACTTGTGTCAACCAACTCCTACGACATATTTGACTCACCAAATGAAGGAATTGGAAGATGCTTCATGACCAAAGGTCCTAAGGTAACACACCCCGAGTATGTTGATTTCAATAGTGATGAAGATGACTTGTTAGGTGATGATTTGCTTGTTGACAACTCTAGTGATGAATACTATGATGAAACGTAAATTAATCATGCTAATCAAGATAAAACGACTGACAATGATAAGGAGAATATTGAGGATCTAACTAAAGAACTAAACACTCTTAAGTTAGCTAATGAAACTATCTTCGAAGATCATCGAGAACTTTTAAGAGCTCATGAGAAATTACGCTTTGAAAAGCTCAATCTTGAGCAAGAGCATGAGTTCTTAAAAGCAATCAATGATGATCTCCGCAAGAAAAGTTCTTCTTACATTGCCAAGCGTTTACTCTTATCCACTTACATGCCTCAAGTCAAGTCTAGTAACAAGAACAAGAAAGATTCTTCCTCTAGCAGTAACAATGATCATGCTAAATCCAATATTGTTGCTTCTAGTAGTTCTCTTGATTCCACTAATGATTCTCTTAGCCAAGTTACACTTGAGCAAGAAAATAGCTTATTGAAGGGAATTATAGAGAAAGGGGTGTACAAAAGCCTTGCCGGGAGTAAGAAATTTGAGGAAATTGTGCGCAAGCAAGGAATGCACCGGAAGAATCAAGGTGTTGGTTTTGAACGAAAGTTCAATGCCAATGGAGTTGAGTGGGAAGAAGATCAATACCCCAAGACAAAGTTTGTTCCTCAACAAGAGAAGTATGATACTTCTTTCAAGGGGACACAAGCTCAAGATGATCTTCCACCACAAGACTACAAGCAAAAATGCAAGGACAAGCTTCAAGAGGAAATTGATGCATTTGAAGAAGCTCCTAAGACCTTAGTCAAGTGGATTCCCAAGACTACTTCAAGTTCCACTTCATCAAGTACGACTACAACTCCAAGGATTCCCATCAAGATGGTGTGGATCCAAAAGAAGAAGAACTAGAGAGTTCTTGAGGGTGACTCCGCCAACATACTTCACTCTTATCATTTTGGCAAGAACAAGTGCAATCAACTTCCACATCTTGCACTAGTTCAAGGAGTCACAAACCCTCTTGTTGGTAAGACAAGGGACAAGGTAACCTAAAAGTTTTCATGGACATCATCTTGTGTGTGCATCACTCTATGTCTATGGATATCCTTGTTTGTTCCTTGTGGGACTAACCCATGTAGGTATTGAAAGTGCAATTCACTCAAATGGATAGCTCCAAGTGATCTACATCAACATTGAGCATCCACATCTTCAACATCTACATGAAGCCATCATCGACAAAACCCGAGGTTAGTTCATCCCTCTAAGGGGGGATATCACATCTAGGGGGAGCTTTACTCTAAGACTTGAGCTAAAGCAACTCTAAAGATGTGAACACAACAATGCTTTATGTAAAAGTGGTAACCCCACTTGAGCTTAAACGATGAGTATGACCTATGATCAAGTGTTCTCACTTGACTCCTAAGTCAATATACTCATATATAGATGACCTTGTCATCACAAATTGCTTGGTAGATGCTAGAATTGGTTGTGCATGCCTTGTCACATATTTCATTTGCCATCTTATTGTGTGAGCATGCTGGTTGCATATTTACTCATTTGAGGACATCCACTTGTTGTTTTGATTGTTTGGTTTTATTTCCTTTTGCCAAGTGGATGGACAAGAATGCCTAAGAACCTCCTCTAGCTATCTATGCTTTTCTCGTCTCAAACTCTATTCATGCTACATCACAAAATTTGATCAAGTCAGATTCGAACCACTCTGTGTGAGGAGCGCTCGGAGTCCCCGATTCGTCATAGACTTAAACTTCCAAAACCTCTTTATGATTCTCGGTCTGACCGATACCCCACTTTCGGTCCTACCGAGATCATTAAGTTGATCTAGGTTTTCGATCTCGGTGCAACCGATTTGAACCTCTCGGTCACACCGAATTGCAACAACTGTATACAGTTTTGCATCTCGGTGCCACCGAGTTGTTCCACTCGGTCACACCGACAGGGTCGGGCTATATATAGCCACGGGCAAAAATTTGGAAATTTCTCCGAACCCCTTCGCCCGCGCGATAGCCTGCTCTGCCAACGTGGTCTCCGGATCGTCTCCTCGCCGCCAGCCGCCTCCAGTCGCTGGTCTCCGTCGCCGTCAACGGGAATTCTACCCCGCCGTTGCCGCCGTAGCGAGTCTCCACCGAACTAGGGTATGGACTCGATCTTTGTGCTATTCCCCAATCCGATTCTTAGCACATTGTGATCATCATGATTCTTGCCACGATTGAAACACTCCTATCTTGTCAATGAACTCGTAGATTAGGTTTGATTCGAAAATTCTAGGTTTAGGTTTCCGCCGAAACCATCTCGGACCCACCGAGTTGAAAAACTCGGTCCCACCGATTTGGCTTATGCCATTGCACAAGTGAGACTCGGTCTGACCGAGAATTACTTATCGGTGTGACCGATTTTGGAACTCTGTGAAACCCTAGCAGTCTCGGTGCCACCGAACTGTGACTCGGTCCAACCGAGTTCACTAGTTTAGGTTCCAAAACTGCTTCGGTATCACCGAGTTTGAAAATCGGTAGATCTGAGATGATTTCAGTGGGAAACTAAAACTAAGTTTTTGGACCATTCTTTTGCAAAAATCTCTGCATTTTGTGATGCTCATCCACTCTACCTCATCTATAAACTGTTCACAGGGTCAGCAGTCAGCTTGTTCATCATGTCAGACCAAAGTGATAGCCAGAACATGTCAGAAGAGCAAGTGCAGATGAGTGAGGGCACTAGTCCCTCAAGTTCTTCAGATGATGGCAGCAGGAGCACTCCTAGCAATTTGCCAAAAGCTGCCACCAGACAGAGGAAGAAGAGAACTTCAGATTCTGAGGATGAAGATTATGTGGCAGAAGAGGAAGCAACTTCCAAGAGAGTTGAACCAGCTCAAGGCACAAAGCCAGGGATGAAAATCAAAAGGCCAGCAGGTAGGCAGCCTATGCCAAAGGCCAGAGCTTCAACCAAGATTTCTGAGAAGCCCACTCCCATAGAGCCAGTTGCTGCTGAAGGTAAGAAGAGGAAGGAAAGGGTCAAGAAGACCGTAGCCAGAGTGCTTGGAAAGTCTTCCATCATGGAAGAAGAGGAAGAAGAGGAAGAAGAAGAGGTTGCTGCACCGGCACCTAAGGCACCTAAGCTTATGGGTGATGCTATCATGACAGGGGCTGCCACATCTAAGCCCAAAGAAGCACCCAAAGCTGCCTCCAAGTCCAAGTCTGCACCAAAGAGAAACACAAGGAGCATACCTGCAACTGAGAAGAACAAGGCCCCAGTGCCTGAAGCTGCAGAAGAAGATGATGAAGAGCAAGTACTCAGAAAACTCAAGCCCAAGATCCCAGACCACAATGATGCTCATCCTGTGGCTGAGGATATGAAGCTCAGGAGAGATTCAGGGCTGAGGAAGTGGAGAGAAGCAGATCCGTATGCTTCAAGGAGAAGAACTGCTGTGGATTACAGATTTCACACCAAGGAACAGCAGGACTTCTATGAGACAGTTTTGCTTGACAAGAAGCCAATAGTTTGTGACATGAGATGGGTTGATTGGGAGTACATCAAGGACAATGAAGAGCACTATCCTGGAGTGCAAGACAACTTTAGTGCTTGTGGAGTTGCAGACTTTGTTGGGCAGAAGCTCACAAAGTGGAATGAGGAGCTTATCATGCAGTTCTACTCCACAACACACTTTTATCCAGATGGTAGGATAACTTGGATGTCTGAGGGTACGAGGTACCAATCTACAGTTGCTGAATGGGCTCAGCTGATCAATGCCCCTGAAGAGCATGAGGATGACTTGGATATCTATGCCAAGAAGAAGATGGATCATAACTCAATGTCCAATATGTACAAAGAAATTCCAAATGAAGCTCTTGAAACTTTCAAATTTGGCTCAGTGCATTATCTTCTGTCAGGGCTGCCAACTATCAATTGGATCTTGAGGCACACCTTATTGCCCAAATCTGGAGATCACAAGATGATCCGAGGCCATGCAATCAATTTGCTTCATGTATTTGATGTACCTCAGAAATTCAAGGTCATGAGCCTCATAGTAGAGACAATCAAGAGGACAGCAGCAGACCAGAAGAGGAGCTGTGGATATGCCCCATAGATTCAGGAGCTCATCAACTCAAAGATGGGCACAGGCATATACTCATTGGACAAGGAACACCTGCCCATCCGTCCAGATTTTGAGGATAATCAAGTGGTTATGACTGAGAATGAACCATCATCAGCACAAGCACAAGCAAAGAAGGAGAAGGCAAGGAAGGAGAAAGCTGCCAAGATGCCAACTCAAGAGGAGGCATCTGAATATTTCTTGAAAACTAAACAAGAGCAGCTTGGTTACCTAATTGCATCCACCCTGCGGATTGAGAAAGGACTAGCCACCCTAACTCAGAACCAGGCAAGCCTAGAGAGAATCATGGAACAAAAGTTCTATGACTTGGATGTCAAGGTGACAGAGATTCAGACTGCAGTGGAGCAGCTCCAGGATGACATGCAGGAGAGGAGAGGCAGGACTACAACTGATGCCTTTGCCAGAGTGCCATGAGGTCCAAGGTCGTCTGCAGTGCTAGTTGCTGACACCAGAGCCACCACTTCTGCACCAGCTACAGCCTCAGTTCCACCAGCTCCAGCATCTACCTCAGCCCCAACTCCAGCGTCTACTTCAGCGTCTACAGAAGCCTTCATCCTTGGAGTGATCCGAACTCCACCACCACCTGAAGATCAAGCCTGAGCATCGATCTAGCACTATGAATTTTCTAGAAACTTTTTGGTAACTTGTTGCCAAAGGGGGAGAAAAATGTATAGATCATAGGCTTCGAGAGAGAGAGAGTGTTGCTTTTTTTCTCTCTTGCTTTATTTGGTGGTTTTTCGAACTTTGTTTGCTTTTGAGTGCTTGAGATAATATGTCATTGCTCGTGAGACATTGATGATCATGTGTTTGATCATAAGCTACACTTAATGTTTGCTTAATGCTATTATCTTATCTATCTTATGTGATCATTCACTATTCTTGGTGATGAGTGCATGTATTTCATTCTTATAATTTTAAGCGCTCCACCAAGATGTATGTGACATGGAAGAGTAACCCATGACTCTAACTCTTTGTGCATTTGCAGTCCAAAGAAAATTTTAAATATGCACAAATTTAGGGGGAGCTCTTACTTATCACATACTTCTCAAAGCGACGATATATTTCATGCTTATTATCATTTGTCGAAGCTTTGATCTATATGTTGTCATCAATTACCAAAAAGGGGGAGATTGAAAGTGCAACTATCCCTAGGTGGTTTTGGTAATTCATAACAACATATAGCTCATTGAGCTAATGCTATTCCAAGATGACTATTTCAGGAAAGCTCAATGATTGGCATGGCATGGATGTGAAAGTGGAACCCTCAAAATGCTAAGGACAAAGGATTGGCTCAAGCTCAAAAGCTCAAGACTCTTCATTTTATATTTTAGTGATCCAAGATCACATTGAGTCTTTAGGAAAAGCCAATACTATCAAGGAGGGATGAGGTGTTGCTTAATGAGCCTCTTGCTTCATATGCTTAGTGATATGCTCCAAAACCCCCAACTACTTTCCCATATCTAGATATGACCTAAACCCTAAGACAAACTCGGTCCTACCAATTCTTTCTATCCGGCGCCACTGAGTTTCACTTGTCATAAGCCACTGCCAAACCCTAGCAAATCGGTTCTACCGATAGGGATCTCGGTCTCACCGAGATGGGATTGCAAACTCTCTGTTTTCCTTTCGTAACTTTTCGGTCTCACCAAAAGAGCGGATCGGTCCCACCGAGATTGCAATGTAAATTCAGTGTTTCCTTTTCCTTTTGTAACTTTCGGTCTCACCGAAAGAGCAAATCGGTCCCACCGAGTTTGCCTGACCAACTCTCTGGTTAGCTAATTACCAAATCGGTCTCACCGAGTTTGTGTAATCGGTCTCACCGAGATTACGTTATGCCCAAACCCTAACCATATCGGTCCTACCGAGTTGCATGTCAGTCCCACCGAAATCTCTAACGGTCACTAGGTTTACATTTTCGGTCCGACCGAGTTTGTTGATTCGGTCCCACCGAGATTGGAAAACTATGTGTAACAGTTGGATTTTGTGTGGAGGCTATATATACCCCTCCACCTCCTCTTCATTCATGGAGAGAGCCATCAGAACACATACACAATTCCAACTCATATGTTCTGAGAGAGAACCACCTACTCATGTGTTGAGATCAAGACATTCCATTCCTACCATATGAATCTTGATCTCTAGCCTTCCCAAGTTGCTTTCCACTCAAATCTTCTTTCCACAAAATCCAAATCCTATGAGAGAGAATTGAGTGTTTGGGAGACTAGCATTTGAAGCACAAGAGCAAGGAGTTCATTACCTACACACCATTTGTTACTTCTTGGAGAGTGGTGTCTCCTAGATTGGCTAGGTGTCACTTGGAAGCCTCCGACAAGATTGTGGAGTTGAACCAAGGAGTTTGTAAGGGCAAGGAGATCGCCTACTTCGTGAAGATCTACCGCTAGTGAGGCAAGTCCTTCGTGGGCGATGGCCATGGTGGGATAGACAAGGTTGCTACTTCGTGGACCCTTTGTGGGTGGTTGCTTCTTCATGGACCCTTTGTGGGTGGAGCCCTCGTGGACTCGCGCAACCGTTACCCTTTGTGGGTGGAGCCCTCCGTGGACTCGCGCAACCGTTACCCTTTGTGGGTTGAAGTCTCCATCAACGTGGATGTAGGATAGCACCACCTATCCGAACCATGGGAAAAAACATCTGTGTCTCAATTGCGTTTGAATCTCCAAACCCCTTCCCTTTACATTCCTTGCAAGTTGCATGCTTTACTTTCCGCTGCAATATAAATATACTCTTTGCATGCTTGCTTGAATTGTGTGATGATTGCTTGACTTGTCCTACAATAGCCAAAATCTGCCAAGAACTAAAATTGGGAAAAGGTTAAGTTTTTATTTGGTCAAGTAGTCTAATCACCCCCCCTCTAGACATACTTTCGATCCTATAGACGGCAAGCCATTGCTCAACATCGATGAGGTCAAAGCACAATGCAAGGTAAGCAAAATATTAATTAATGAGAAATTTTAAGATGGTTCAAGGGCCTAGATTGAATTTAGTGACCAATTGCCTCATAGTCCTACAAGGTAATACGTCATCCATGAGAAAAGGTAATAGCTCACACTCTTAAATAGATCTTATACTGTATTTCACAGGTGTTAGAAAAGGGAAACAATAGAATAAGAAATTATGAATTGATAGTTTAAACATATCATTATTGCATTTTTCTACCATTTTGATGTGATTTCAACTTAAACTGTATTTAAAATTCCAATTAGTCAATGTAATCTATCTTCATGCAAATATATAAATTGTATTAACTTACATTTATCTCCATGGAATGCATGCAGGACATAATATTAGCGGCCATAGATAACCCGTCAAATGCAGTGGAGTGGGCGCTGGCAGAGATGGTGAACAACCCAAAATTGGTGGCCAAAGCGGTGGAGGAGATGGACCAGGTGGTCGGTCGCGAGCGACTGGTGCAAGAGTCGGACATCGTGCAACTCAACTATCTCAAGGCGTGCATACGTGAGGCATTTCGCCTCCACCCAGTCGCTCCCTTCAACGTGCCGCATGTGGCAATTGCCGACACCATTGTTGCGGGCTACCGCGTTCCCAAGGGTAGCCACATCATCCTCAGCCGGCTGGCCCTGGGCCAGAACCCCACCGTCTGGGATGAACCACTCCACTTCAAGCCAGAGCGCCATATGGTAGACAACATCAATGTGGTGCTTACCGAGAGCGAATTGCGGTTCATCTCCTTTAGCACCGGACGGCGGGGATGCATCACGGCATCACTAGGAACAACCATGAGTGTCATGCTCTTCGGCAGGCTCCTGCATGGCTTCACCTGGACCAAACCGTCTGGGGTGTCGGCCATCAATCTCCGCGAGTCCAAGCATGACCTCTTCATAGAGGAACCGCTAGTGCTACATGCTGAGCCACGTCTTGCAGCGCACCTCTACCCTCTCATGCACCGTTGAGCAAATAACGAGCTATGAATCACCAATAAGGCAAGTATGCTATTTTCTTGATGAATCTATGTACTTATATACTAATAAAGGAAGGCGATATTCTTATTTTCGTCCCGCTTTGTTTCGTTCCACTTCGATTGATTTTCACGTATGCTAGCTATTTTGGTTTTGTCCATTTCACATACGAGCGAGCCGGTTTCTTTCATGCGTCGCTGGATCGTCCTAGGCTTGTCCAAAACATTGGAACAATACCCGCTAGCCAAACAACCACCCATCTACTGTTGATTTTGGACAGATAGAGATGAAAATGTATACAAGATGATGCTCTTTTTATCACCAACGAAGGATGACAGTGGGTCGGCTGTATACGTTGGGCAACTCCATTTGAGTTGTTTCTTCCATCCCATGTCCCAGGCAGGGCAGCATAGCAGCCTATAATAGTCTTTTTATTTTGGTTCATCAATTAAATAGTGCCACCTAGTTTTCTTACTTTGAATTCTACAAGTTTATATACGCTAGCAAGTTGCCATGGAAATCAACAAGCAGCCTCAAAAAACATAAAAAAACTCAGAGAGTGAGGTATGCAATGAGGACGCATATTACGAGGGTGATCTCCAATTTGAGATCCGAGATTATGGGCCAATGAAAGCAATAAAGACATGATTAAAGATCTCTGGTTATGGGCCAATGGAACCAGTGAAGACCCAACTAAATATCTGAGATTATAGGCCAATGAAAGAAATGAAGACCTGATTAAAGATTCAAGATTATTATGGGCCAATGGAAGAAATAAAGACCCGATTAAACCTCCAAGCTCATGTTGATGTGCATGCACTAGTAGAAAAACGACCATTTGTCCCAGTTCATAAGGCCCATTTGTCCCGGTTGGGAAACCAGGACTAAAGGGTCGTTACTAAAGCCCTAAACCTTTAGTCCTGGTTCTTACACCAACCGGGACAGATGGGCCTCCACGTGGCCGTTGCGGCGAGCCCAGGTAGGAGGGCCTTTGGTCCCGGTTGGTGGCACCAACCCGGACCAATAAGCTACCACGCGTCAGCATTTCAGGGGCTAGGGTTTTTGTTTTTTTTGAAAGGAGGGGGGGTTGGGGGGTTTTGTATGGTTAATTTTGGGGGGTTTCATATATTGTGTTAGGTAGCTAATTAATTAATAGAGAGAAGTGTCCTGTCTTATCTCCGTGCTTGGTAGACGCTACGTACTATACATATAGAGAGGCCCTCGACACGCTAGCTAGTAAGCAAATGAAGGAAACCATTAAGTACAGAAGTTCGTCATGAACATATTCATACAGAGAGAAGTGATATCGACCTCTCCTTCTCCGAGAGATCGGTCGAACAACAAGTTTTCATATATCTATTCGGCGCTACTGGCTACATATCTACAATATTAGGATCTCTTACAATATAATCCCCTAATTATATATGAACTCAGCTTCCAGATGGTATTCTCTGGCTTTATTGATGACGTGGTCAAGAAAAAATCCCGCCAATTCCTTTTGAATTGCTTTGATGCGATCTTGTGGTAGGAGGTCATCCCGCATCCGCCACATATAATTTGAAGAAGGGGGTCAATACATATATATGAATGAAACTTAACACAAATGATGGTAATATAATGAAATTGTGAATATTATTGCTTACGCACATCAAATTGTCTTTTAGAGTAGCCCCGGTTTTTTTGCAAGTCGCGTTGTAGATGAACTCACAAACGTAGTATCCACAGTAATCATTCCCTTGTTCCTGCCACAAGCACTTTACGAGAAATAGCGAGGTCAATCAAACTGATAATGAAGCATTATAAATGGCATTGATGAAAGTAGCTAGAATCAACGGGATCGAGATGCGCAGAACTAGCTAGCTAGTACTACTTACTTTCGGGTATGTCCATCGCAGCTCCCTCGGCAGTCCCGGAGATTGTGTGGTGAATACTTTCCAAACCCTGCGAGACAAAGAAAAAAATTACTTGATATCAGGAAATGAACAAAAAGTTGCCGATATGGCGCGATAATGATCGATTGAACTTACTTGTCGAGCATTTTAGTCATGTCCGCATAGGTCTCGGGAGATTTTTTTTCTCAAGTCTAAGATGGTTACTAGTCCCTGCTCAAACTTAATCTCCAGGAGAATATAGTGGAAGCTGTGCACGCATGCATAACTCATCAATTACATTACTATAACCTCAAGTAGTAAGGGAAACCGAATATGCACAAGACAGTAACACTCACTTGAAGTTGTAAGGAAAGAGTATTTTATCTTTGTTTTGATTTATTACCAGTGATTGGAGCAAGTTGGCCTCGGTTGCTTTGGCATCAAATTTAACCATATATTCATCTACGAGATTTGTGTTAATGAACCCAATATCATAGATTTTTGCTTTTCTGCATTCGACGATCTTCAATCTGCATAATATAGTGAGGATAATTATATATACATGCAATGAAAGAGCTGAGCTATATATAGAGAGACTTAATGATAAAAGTAGTACTTACAGACAGTAGCAAGTGGCCGTTAATTTATTAAGGGCCTTTTGTGTTGGGGAACGTAATAATTTCAAAAAAATTCCTACGCACACGCAAGATCATGGTGATGCATAGCAACGAGAGAGGAGAGTATCGTCCATGTACCCTCGTAGACCGTAAGCGGAAGCGTTATGAGAACGCGGTTGATGTAGTCGTACGTCTTCACGATCCAACCGATCCAAGTACCGAACGTACGTCACCTCCGAGTTCAGCACACATTCAGATCGATGACGTCCCACGAACTCCAATCTAGTAGAGTTTCACAGGAGAGTTCCGTCAACACGACGGGGTGATGACGGTGACGATGTTGCTACCGACACAGGGCTTCGCCTAAGAACCGCTACGATATGATCGAGGTGGATGATGGTGGAGGGGGGCACCTCACACGGCTTGGAACAATCAACTTGTGTGTCCTCTAGGGTGCCGCTCCCCACATATATAAAGGAGGGAGGGGAGGCCGACCGGCCTCTCTAGGCGTGCCAAAGGGGGGGAGGAATCCTCCTCCTAGTAGGAGTAGGATTCCTCCTTTCCTAGTCCTACTAGGAGGGGAAAGGAAGGAGAGGGGGAGGAGAAGGAAAGAGGGGGCACAACCCCTCCCCTAGTCCAATTCGGACTAGGCGCATGGGGGGCGCGCGGCCAGCCCTCGTGGATTCTCCTCCTTTTCCCTTAAATCCCACTAAGGCCCATATGTACTCCCGTATTCCCGTAACTCCCCCAGTACTCCGAAAAATACCCGGATCACTCGGAACCTTTCGATGTCCGAATATAGCCTTCCAATATATCGATATTTACGGCTCGATCATTTCGAGACTCCTCGTCATGTCCCTGATCTCATCCGGGACTCCGAACGAACTTCGGTCATCAAATCACATAACTCATAATACAAATCATCACAAAACGTTAAGCGTGCGGACCCTACGGGTTCGAGAACTATGTAGACATGACCGTGACACGTCTCCGGTCAATAACCAATAGCGGAACCTGGATGCTCATATTGGCTCCTACATATTCTACGAAGATCTTTATCGGTCAAACCGCATAACAACATACATTGTTCCCTTTGTTATCGGTATGTAACTTGCCCGAGATTTGATCATCGGTATCTCAATACCTAGTTCAATCTTGTTACCGACAAGTCTCTTTACTCGATTCCATAATGCATCATCCCGCAACTAACTCATTAGTTGCATTGCTTGCAAGGCTTATAGTGATGTGCATTACCGAGAGGGCCCAGAGATACCTCTCCGACAATCGGAGTGACAAATCCTAATCTCGATCTATGACAACTCAACAAGTACCATCGGAGACACCTGTAGAGCACCTTTATAATCACCCAGTTACATTGTGACATTTGGTAGAACACAAAGTGTTCCTCCGGTAATCGGGAGTTGCATAATCTCATAGTCATAGGAACATGTACAAGTCATGAAGAAAGCAATAGTAGTAAACTAAAATGATCAAATGCTAAGCTAACAGAATGGGTCAAGTCAATCACATCATTCTCCTAATGATGTGATCTCATTTATCAAATGACAACTCATGTCTATGGTTAGGAAACATAACCATCTTTGATCAACGAGCTAGTCAAGTAGAGGCATACTAGTGACACTCTGTTTGTCTATGTATTCACACATGTATTATGTTTCCGGTTAATACAATTCTAGCATGAATAATAAACATTTATCATGAAATAAGAAATAAATAATAACTTTATTATTGCCTCTAGGGCATATTTCCTTCATTTTGATTGAACCACTGGAAGAACTCCTCAAATGGAACAGACAACAGTTCAATTCCAATGAGGTCGTGCTCCTCTTTAACTCTCAGCGTCAAAGTATTCTTCCCCCCAGACCCACTGCATGTTTTCATGTACCAATCATGTTATCTTCGCATCATCGTTGTCAGAATAGTTCTATCTCTGACGAGAGGCTTCCCGTACTGGTATTTGTGTTCGTCCACCTCCATTATATCAAAATTTGCATCGTCGGGCAGGTAATCTCCAAGATTGGTATAACTTGGCACCATCCTCGGTTCATTAGCGACGATATCGCTAGACACCTTGAGCGGGGGGCACGATTGGTTCGCTTGTTCGTCGAGCTGGGAATTTTTTCCCAGCTCGTCGTTCTGCTAACCTTCGATCACTGATAGTACTTCCCGACCGCTTTGCTTTGATAAATGACTTTCCAATAATGCGCTCATAGTTGGTTTTCGGCGGAGACGGTGGTGGTTTCTTCAGGGCATCGGGTGTGCGCTTTGCTTTCACCAGATCTACCTTCTCCTCCGGAGGTGGATGTTTCTTTGCTTTCACCGCTTCTAAGAAGTCCCTCACTTCGGCTTCCACAATCTTCGCGTTTTCCTCCATGGACCTCTCGTATGGTAACTTCTGTAGAGGCTTTAGAGATAGACCGAATCTTAATTGCCTCCCGCCTCTGGCTATACTGCTAGATGCCGGAGCAGACAGAGCGGCTGCCGCTGTCTTCTTTGCTTGCTTACAAGGCGGAGGAGAATGAGTACGATGCGCCGGAGCAGACGGAGCGGCGGCGGGTCTCTTCCGCCCTTGCTGACGAGCCGGAGAAGTAGGAGGCTGGCTGCTCGGGCATGCCGGTGCAGGTGGAGAAGGAGGCGGAGTGCCGCCAGACGCCGGAGAAGGAGGCAGAGTGCCCTGATCACTTGGTGGAGGAGGCGGCGGAGTGCCCCGACTCACCGGAGGAGGAGGCGGAGGCGGAGGAGGAGGCGGAGTGCCCTGACTCGCCGGAGGAGGAGGAGGAGGAGTGCCCTGAATCACCGGAGGAGGAGGAGGCGGCGGAGTGCCCTGACTCGACGGAGGAGGAGGAGGAGGCGGAGGCGTCCAGTTCGGAAGGTTGATGAGCTCCTTCCACCATAGGCATGGAGTCTTCAGAGCTGAACCCAACCGAGTCTCCCCTTCACCGGTAGGGTGGTCAAGCTTGAGGCCCTCAAATCCCTCTGTTATTTCATCCACCGTCACCCTAGCATATCCTTCTGGAATTGCACGGCAATGAAAAGTTGCGTCGGGTTCAGGAGGTCGAACAGAGCCGACAACCGCCTTGACTTTAAAGTTCTGCCATTGTGTCATAAGGTGGCAATGTTGAGACTCCGTGATAGCATCCACGGGGTAGCTAGCAGGAGCCGTGAAGACAGGCTCCAGCTGAAGCAGCTCGGTGGAAGCCACACTGCTTCTCCGCAGAGATGGCAGGGTAGCTTCGGGGGTAGCTTCGGCAGGTCGCTTGCTGCGATCTGCTTCTCATTCCTCTATTGCTTATACCCTTGCGTGCAGCGCCTGCAGTTGGGTCTGCTCCACTTTCTTCCTCCTCTCCTGGCATTTGTAACCGCCTGCGTCCGGAAACCCAGCCTTCCACGGAACAGAGCCTGGTGTGCCTCGTGTCCGTCCAGGGTGCTCAGGATTCCCGAGGGACATTGTGAGCTCGTCATTCTCTCTGTCTGGAACGAACGTCCCGTCCTGCGCTGCGGCGATATAGTACTTAAGCTTCGTGACGGGTATTCGCATTTGCTCTTTTGTCCAAACGCACTTCCCTGTTACAGGGTCCAAGCTTCCGCCAACCCCAAAGAACCAAGTCCGGCAATGGTCTGGCCAGTGCAATGTCTCTTGTTCGACCCCTTTATCAAGCAGGTGATTCTCAGCCATGGCCCACAACAACCGGGCTTTGAGGTAGCCACCTGACCCCGTGCGATGGTGATGCTCCTTCTTCGCAACATTTATCTTGTTTCTCTCTGACATCTGCTTACTCTTTTCCGATGTCTTGTGGGCCACAAATGCGTCCCAGTGATCTCTGATCTTCTCATACCGGCCGGTGAATTCTGGTGTCTCTTCTTTGTCGACAAACATTGTTTTCAACTCATTCTTCCACCTCCTGAATAGTTCTGACATCTTCTTAAGAGCATGAGACTTGATCAATTGCTCTTTAACTGGCTTCTCCGGATCCTCCTCTGGTGGTAGGGTGAAATTTGCCTTCAGCGCGGTCCAAAGATCATCTTTCTGCATATCGTTCACATAAGAGACCTCAGGGTCTTCCTTCTTAGGCTTCAACCATTGCTGGATGCTGATCGGGATCTTGTCCCTAACAAGAACCCCGCACTGAGCAGCAAATGCTTCCTTTGTCCGGATGGGTTCAATCGGTTGGCCATCGCGCGCGATTGCTGTGATCGTGAACCTTTCATCCAGGCACAACTTTTTCTTCGGGCCTCGTTTCTTTACCGAAGTTGTGCTCGATCCGGAGGGCTAGAAAAAAGAAGAAAGACGAGAGTTAATATGTGTACATACCAAAACAATGAATGGATAAATTAGCTAGTCAGCACATGCTTAATATATACATATATGTATGTATATAAATACACACACACACACACACACACACACATGGCCGGACTTTGTTCGGTCACCGGAGCCGTCATCACGGTCTCCTTCTTGCACCGGCATTCGGTCACCGAAGCCATCATAATCATGCATTTCCTCCTCCATTGTTCGATCACTGTAGCCTGCTTCTTCACCCTGTCCTTCCAGACCATCATTGTCGTTAAGATACGACATGACATCACCTCCGCCTAAGATGATGTCCCCCAACACCTGTTCTGCTTCCTCGTCTCGTCCATGCTCCATTGTTTCTGCAAATATTACAACATGACAATTATTATACAAACATGACAACAGGTGGATATATTAGTGGCAAATGTAGACCTAGCTACCTAATCACAACAAGGAATCATATTAGTGGCCTCGACGCTTCTCTAGGGTTTGGGGTGGCCTCGACAACGCTTCTAGGGTTCGGGTGGCCTCTACGACAACGCTCTTTTAACTTGGTAAATTTGGGTGGCCTCGGCAACGCTTCTAGGGTTTGGAACAACTTGTGCACATCCATAATGGGGGCATTCTTGATAAATCTAGACCCTCGACCCTTGGACGACCCCCGACCCTCGACCCCCTCATGTCACATTTGTCTAGTGTCAAAGGATTCAACAAAACCATGTCTTCATCATTAGGCGAAAGTAACAGGTGCATGATGGTATGGATTTCTGCAAAGTTGTTCTGGAACGGAGTCCCAGATAGGATAATTCGCTTTTTCGTACAAAGTTCAGCAAGAGCCTTCCGAATATTGCCATTTGGAAGGCCTTTGCTGAAATTCGTACAAAAAGGTGAATTATTCTATCCGGAGCTCCGTTCCAAAACAACTTTGCACAACTTTGTATCATCATGCCCCGGTTACATCCGGCTAATG
This sequence comes from Triticum urartu, assembly GCF_003073215.2. Classification (NCBI taxonomy): domain Eukaryota; kingdom Viridiplantae; phylum Streptophyta; class Magnoliopsida; order Poales; family Poaceae; genus Triticum; species Triticum urartu. The sequence continues at coordinate 48,165,283 of NC_053027.1, read as the reverse complement.
ATGAAGCCATGGATTTCATCAATACTTTGACACTAGGCAACCT